>NC_083401.1:29798051-30030551 GCF_020745735.1 Hemiscyllium ocellatum | reverse complement strand
TTTGTATCTACCTTCAGCCAGAGGTGCCAAGTGGATGATCCATCTTGGCCTTCTCCCAGCATTACAACTGCGAGTCTGCAGCCAATTCTTTTCAGTTCACTTGATATTAATGAATGACTAGAGGCACTGGCTGCTACAAAAACTTTGGGCCTGACAACATTACAGCCACAGTGTTGAAGGATTGTGCTCCAGAATTAACCACGTCTATAGCCCAGCTGTTCAAGCCATAAACCCAGAAACGCAGGATAATTTTCTAAAATGTAATAATTCGGAAAATGTGGAAAATAGCAGCTAGAGAGGAAGGCAGTAAGGGGAAACTAGTAACCCATTAGCTTGATGTCTGTCATGGACAGGTGGCTGAATCAATCATTAGAAAAATTATAGCTGCATGCTTAGAACGTTTCAGAAAGAGTCAACATAGCTTCATCAGGTAGATGGCTTAGTGAAGAAGGTATTTGGAATGCTTTCCTTTATTGGTCAGAGTGTCGAGTATTGGAATTGAAAGGTCATGTTGTGGCTGTACAGGGCATTGTTTAGGCCACTGTTGTGTGCAGTTCTGGTCTCCCTGCAATCGGAATGATATTGTGAAACTGGAAAGGGTTCAGAAAAGATTTGCAAGGATGTTGCCAGAGTTGGAAGGTTTGAGCTACAGGGAGAGGCTGAATAGGCTGGGGCTGTTTTCCCTGGAGCATCGGAGGCTGAGAGGTGACCTTGTAGAGGTTTAAAAAATTATGAGGGGTATGGATTGGGTAAATAGCCAAGGTCTTTTCTCTGGAATGGGGGAGTCCAGAATTAGAGGGCATAAGTTTAGGGTGAGAGGAGAAAGATTTAAAAGGGACCTAAGGGGCAGAAGGTGGTGCATGTATGGACTGAGCTGCCAGAGGAACTGGTGGAGGCTGGTATAATAACAACATTTAAAAGACAACTGGATGGGTATCTGAATAGGAAGAGTTTGGAGGGATATGGGTCAAGTGCTCGCAAATGGGACTAGATTAGATTAGGACATCAGATTGCCTGGATGAGTTGGACCGAAGAGTCTGTTTCCGTGCTGTACATCTCTGTGACTCTAAATAAAAATTGTGTTTAATTGATTTATTTGGCATTTTTTGAAGGAGTAACTTGCATATGGATGCAGGAGAGCTCGTAGACCTGCTGTTCTTGGATTTCCAGAAGGCATTTAATAAGGTACCACAGCAAAAGTTATTGTGGAAAATAAATGCTCATGGTGGACAGGGTAACAGATGAACATTGGTAGAAGATTGTCTGGCAGAAAATGGAGACTATATGTAAATGAGTCTTTGTCTGATTGGCAGGATGTGATGAGTGGCAGTCCACAGGGTTGTGTGTGGGCCTCACAGTTTCATCATTTACAGCAATGACTTACAGGAGGGGAGCAACGTAAGGGGGTGGTTAGTTCAGTTGGCTGGATAGCTGGTCTGAAATACAGAGTATAACCAACAGCATGGGTTCAATTCCCACACTGACTGAAAGTTCTGCCTTTTCAACTTCTCCCCTCGGCTAAGGTGTGGTAACCCATGAACAGTTGTCTCTCTCTTGCTGTCTAGTGAAAGAGTAGTCCTATGGTCTGTTAAGACTATGGTTACTTTAAAGGGGAGAAAGTGAGGTCTGCAGATGCTGGAGATCAGAGCTGAAAATGTGTTGCTGGAAAAGCGCAGCAGGTCAGGCAGCATCCAAGGAACAGGAAATTCGACATTTCGGGCATAAGCCCTTCATCAGGAATCTGTTGAGGAACCCAGAGTGTGGGGGTAAGTACATGAAAGTTTTTGGTACTTACTGTCTTTAATTTCTGATATGGCTAGGAAGAACTGTTTGTTTAGTGTATGGATTCTTCTGTAGATGAAGAACAGTAGAGGTCCTTTGCAAGTTTGTGAGAGTGTTGTCCTGAGCTGGGGTAGGGCTGATTGCAGGGAATGTAGGTAGCGACGCATGGCTGCAAGGGTGGAGCAGAGGATCCAGAGGGAGGTCTATTGCTGGTGGCTTCGGATTTGTTGTGGGTACAGGTTGTGTTGAGGAACCCAGAGTGTGGGGGTAAGTACATGGTTACTTTACCCCCAAATTTAGGTATGAACATTTGTTGTGAAGAAGACATAAGCAAGCTTGCAGACAGATATAGAATCCCTACAGTGCAGAAACTGGCCATTTGGCCCATCGAGTTCATACTTATCATGCAAAGAGCATCCCATGCAGACTCACACATTTCCTGTGGTTAATTCATTTAGTCTGCACATCACAGACATGTTAGCATGGCGTGTGGAAGGGAACTGGAGCACCTGGAGGGAACCCAGCAGACACAGAAAGAACATGCAAACTCTACGCAGACAGTTGCCCCAGGGTGGAATTGAACCCGGGTCCCTGGCACTGTGAGGTAACAGTGCCAACTATTGTGGCACTGTGCTGCACACACCTCATAGATAAGTAAAACAAGTGGGTGAAAATGCGGCTGACGGGGTATAATGTGAGGAAATGTGAAGTTGTTGACTTTGGCAGAAAGAATGCAAACATAGACTATCACTGAAATAGAGAACAACTGCAGAATTCCAAGATGATATAATGTTTTGGAGGTGCTAGTGTTAGACTGTGATGTACAAAGTTAAAAATCACACAACACAATATTCTTAAATGTGATAAAAATATTTTTAAGACAGAGGTGGATAGATTCTTGAAAGGTGAAAGAATCAAAGATTATTGGGAATGTTAATGAATGTAGAATTTGAACACAAACAGATCATACACAATTTGATTGACTGGTGGAGCAGGTTTGAGGGGCTACTTCAGCACATAGGTTTGTATAGAATATTTATGATTCAGGATATATATATATATATGGTAGAAATCGATTCATATTGACTTTCAGAAGAGAATTGGATCATGATTTATGGTGGAGAATTTTCCATGTCTGTGAGGATAGGATAGGGATTAATTAGAAAGCTCATTCAAAGAGCTGCCCTCCTCTTGCATTGTATCCTTTTATGTTCAATTGGACATGATGAGGCGATGGCAAAATTGACACAAAGTGGAGAAATTCTCTCTTGAATGTTGTGCTTCGGTGTTTGAAGGACATTGTTATCTAAAAGAAAGTGACAAAGGCCAGAGCATAGAGTATGATGGATTTACTTCTTGAAAAATAGCGTAACCACGGCACAATTTTTTCCATCAATATTTTTTATTATGCACATTCACAGTCATTCAGTGCATCTGACATCTTATTAGCTCCACTCTCTGCTCGATGCACTCAGTTGACGATCCATGTTAACACTTCTGCTGATTTATTTTCAGGTCATTATTGGGTAGCACTCAGTCTATTCTGCAGAACCATTAATGAATTCAAACATTTTATTAAAAATGCAATGATGCTCGATTGGTCTTTGTTGCAGTTAGTAAATACATTAACTTGAGACCTGCACTGCAGCTGAATGGAAAGATTCAAGATGGGGAATCAGGAATGTCGGCTGATGTTTATAATAGCTAATTCAGGCTCCAATGTTATCAATGAAATATGCTGCAGGACTCGAATGTACAGGAAAACAGTTGCACTGTTGACTGGTTCCATATTTCAATTACTTTTGTTGAGGCAATGTGGCCTTCTATTATCCTCAGGAAAGACCCATTTCCAGACTCAGTAAAGGGGATGAAGAAGCACTTCACATTTCATCATGTCTCCCCTCCTACTTAACACTAGCCTGCAGTGTCCTGGTGTGATACTATGTAACTGTGACTCACCCAGGTGAGGTACTTTGACACAGTAATGGGTCAGGAGGAGGCATTCTCAGACTCCTGTCTTCTTTATCTTGCAGTTGCTGTCGAGGGCTGAATGGGCTACCTCTGCACCTGTTTGTACAAAGGCCTTCGGCAAAAGACCCCAAAGGCGACATGCAGAGAGGATTTCATGGAACAATCTGGGACGGCACACGGGTTAGCAGTGCTACTTCACACTGCTAAGGACCTGGGTTCAATTCCAGCCTTGACTGTCTGTGTGGAGTTTGCACATTCTGCCCGTGTCTGTGTAGGTTTCCTCTGGGTGATCTGGATTCCTCCCACAATCCAAAGATAAGCAGGTTAGGTGGCTTGGCCATGCTAAATTGTCCCTTGGTGTCCAGGGACGTGCTGGCTAGGTGGATTAGCCATGGGAAATGCAGGGTGGTGGGTTTGTGTGACCTCCTCTTTGGAGGAGTGGCGTTGGGCTAAATGGCCTGATACCACACTGTAGGGATTCTATCAATTAATGATTTGGAATGTACTACCTCGAGCAAAGTAGAAATCAATTCATAACGACTTTCAGAAGAGAAACGGATCGTAGCAGAGAATTTGGCAGGTCTGTGGGGAAAGGATAGGGCTGTGGGAGTAAGCTGCTGGTGAGATGCTCAAGGTTGAAGACTATGCACAGCCTTTGGCTTTGGAAGGAGATGTACATCCTATAACTTTAGACATTAGGAGTTCCAATTCTAACTTCAGCTACAGATGCAGGTACAGGCCTCCCTGGATTTAACCTGCTTTGGGATTGTTTTCAAGTCATGCAGCGTTGTCTAGGACATAATTTCCAAGATTCTTTCTTTCTTGCCCAGTGAACCTTGGGCAATGCTGACCAATGCTCAGCAATTCCTGTGGAGGAAAATCTACTCTTAATCTCAGACAAATCCTAATGTCTCCCTTTGTGTGGGAATTAACCAGTTCCCTCTTGAGCTGCATGCAAGCTCAGCACTTGCTGCCCAGGTAAAAATAATGACTGCAGATGCTGGAAACCAGATTCTGGATTAGTGGTGATGGAAGAGCACAGCAGTTCAGGCAGCATCCAAAGTGCAGCGAAATCGACGTTTCGGGCAAAAGCCTTTCATCAGGAATAAAGGTAGAGAGCCTGAAGCGTGGAGAGATAAGCTAGAGGAGGGTGGGGGTGGGGAGAAAGTAGCATAGAGTACAATATGTGAGTGGAGGAGGGGACGAAGGTGATAGGTCAGGGAGGAGGGGGTGGAGCGGATAGGTGGAAAAGGAGATAGGCAGGCAGGACAAGTCCGGACAAGTCATGGGGACAGTGCTGAGCTGGAAGTTTGGAACTAGGGTGAGGTGGGGGAAGGGGAAATGAGGAAACTGTTGAAGTCCACATTGATGCCCTGGGGTTGAAGTGTTCCAAGGCGGAAGATGAGGCATTCTTCCTCCAGGCATTTGGTGGTGAGGGAGCGGCGGTGAAGGAGGCCCAGGACCTCCATGTCCTCGGCAGAGTGGGAGGGGGAGTTGAAATGTTGGGTCACAGAGCGGTGTGGTTGATTGGTGCAGGTGTCCCAGAGATGTTCCCTAAAGCGCTCTGATAGGAGGCTCCCCGTCTTCCCAATGTAGAGGAGACCGCATCGGGAGCAAGGGATACAATAAATGATATTGGTGGATGTGCAGGTAAAACTTTGATGGATGTGGAAGGCCCCTTTAGGGCCTTGAATAGAGGTGAGGGAGGAAGTGTGGACGCAGGTTTTACAGTTCCTGCGGTGGCAGGGGAAGGTACCAGGATGGGAGGGTGGGTTGCAGGGGGGGCGTGGACCTGACCAGTTAGTCACGGAGGGAACGGTCTTTGCAGAAGGTGGAAAGGGATGGGGAGGGAAATATATCCCTGGCGATGGGGTCTGTTTGGAGGTGGCGGAAATGTTGGCAGATGATTTGATGTATGCAAAGGTTGGTAGGGTGGAAGGTGAGCACCAGGAGCGTTCTGTCCTTGTTACGGTTGGAGGGGTGGGGTCTGAGGGCGGAGGTGCGGGATGTGGACACTATGCGTTAGAGGGCATCTTTAACCACGTGGGAAGGGAAATTGCCGTCTCTAAAGAAGGAGGCCATCTGGTGTGTTCTGTGGTGGAACTGGTCCTCCTGAGAGCAGATATGGCGGAGGCGGAAGAATTGGGAATACGGGATGGCATTTTTGAAAGAGGTAGGGTGGGAAGAGGTGTAATCCAGGTGGCTGTGGGAGTTGGTCGGTTTGTAAAAAATATCAGTGTTAAGTCGGTCATCATTAATGGAGATGGAGAGGTCCAGGAAGGGGAGGGAGGTGTCAGAGATGGTCCCAGCTATGCCTGTCTCTTTGTTGGCTACGTAGAACAGTTGATCTTCCGTAATTACACTGGTACCACTCCCCACCTCTTCCTCCGCTACATTGATGACTGCATTGGTGCCACCTCGTGCTCCCGCGAGGAGGTTGAGCAATTCATCAACTTCACCAACACATTCCACCCTGACCTTAAATTTACCTGGACCATCTCTTACAGGGGGCAGGGTGGGAGGAGGTGCAGTCTCGGTAGTTCGGAACTCATCTCTGCATACTTTGACACGGTCCTGTCTCCCTTAGTCCAAGAACTCCCCACCTACGTTCGGGACACCACCCAGGCCCTACACCTCCTCCATGATTTTCGCTTCCCCGGTCTCCAACGCCTTATCTTCACCATGACATCCAGTCCCCGTACACCTCCATCCCCCATCACGAAGGACTCAAAGCCCTCCGGTTCTTCCTTTCCTGCTGTACCAACCAGTAACCTTCCACTGACACCCTCCTTCGACTGATTGAACTGGTCCTCACTCTGAACAACTTCTCTTTCCAATCCTCCCACTTCCTCCAAACCAAAGGAGTAGCCATGGGACCCACATGGGCCCCAGCTGTGCCTGCCTCTTTGTAGGACAAGTGGTACAGTCCATCTTCCGCAACTACACTGGCACGACCCCCCACCTTTTCCTCCGCTACATCGATGACTGTATCGGCGCTGCCTCATGCTCCCATGAGGAGGTTGAACAGTTCATCCACTTTACTAACACTTTCCACCCCGACCTCAAATTTATCTGGATCATCTTCCTCCCTCCCCTTCCTATAGTACAGCTACCTAGACTACACCTCCTCCCACCCTGCCCCCTGTAAAAACGCCATCCCATATTCCCAATTCCTTTGTCTCCGCCGCATCTGCTCCCAGGAGGACCAGTTCCAATACCATACAACCCACCTGTTCTCCTTCAAAGACCACAATATCCCCCCAGACGTGATCGACGATGCTCTCTACCGCATTTCCTCTACTTCCCGCTCCTCCGCCCTTGAGCCCCGCACCTCCAATTGCCACCAGGACAGAACCCCACTGGCCCTCACCTACCACACCACCAACCTCCATATACATCGTATCATCCGTTATCATTTCTGCCACCTCCAAACAGACCCCACCACCAGGGATATATTTCCCTCCCCTCCCCTATCAGCGTTCCAAAAAGACAGAGTCCCTCTGTGACTCCCTCGTTAGGTCCACACCCCCCCACCAACCCAACCTCCACTCCCGGCACCTTCCCCAGCAACCTCAAGAAATGCAAAACTTGCGCCCACACCTCCCCCCTTACTTCCCTCCAGGTCCCAAGGGATCCTTCCATATCCACCACAAATTCACCTGCACCTCCACACACATCATTTACTGCATCCGCTGCACCCGATGTGGCCTCCTCTATATTGGGGAGACAGGACGCCTACTTGCGGAACATTTCAGAGAACACCTCTGGGACACCCGGGCCAACCAACCCAACCACCCCGTGGCCCAGCACTTCAACTCCCCCTCCCACTCCACCAAGGACATGCAGGTCCTTGGACTCCTCCATTGCCAGACCATAGCAACACAACAGCTGGAGGAAGAGCACCTCATTTTCCACCTAGGAACCCTCCAACCACCAGTTTCCTCATTTCCCCTCCCCCCACCTAGTCTCAGTCCCAATCCTCGAATTCAGCACCGTCTTCCTAACCTGCAATCTTCTCCACCCCCACCCCCACTCCGACCTATCACCCTCACCTTTACCTCCTTCCACCTATTGCATTCCCAATGCCCCTCCCCCAAGTCCCACCTCCCTACCTTTTATCTTAGACTGCTTGGCACACCTTCCTCATTCCTGAAGAAGGGCTCTGGCCCGAAACGTCGATTCTCCTGCCCCTTGGATGCTGCCTGACCTGCTGCACTTTTCCAGCAACACATTTTCAGCTCTGATCTCCAGCATCTGCAGTCCTCACTTTCTCCTAGAAGACTATATTTACAGAGCTGGTCCAGTTTAGCTTCTGGTCTACAGTAAACCTGGATGTCAATAGCGGGGGAATTCAGTCAGGCATGGTAATGCCTTGACTATCAAGAGGCAATGGTTAGATTGTCTTCTCTTGGAAATGGGCATTCCCTGGCTTATATGGTGCAAATTTTACTTTCCAATTGTTGGTTTAAACGTTGTCTTGGTCTCACTGCAGTTGAGCCTGGATTTCTTCAGTATCTGAGGAATAATGAATGATGCTGAACGTATTCAGACAACTGCAGTGAGATATTAAATTTTCATTGGAATTATTTTGAACATATTGATGAGATGGTGTGTGAAAGGATCAGATTTGATGGATTGAATGGCCTTTCCAGAAGGGCAAGTGGAGCAGTATGTTACTGCTGCAGTGTCTTATACAATGAGGGAAAGCATAAGATTCTCTGCCATTCAATATTCAGCTGCACCATCTCTGTGCTTCAGACATGTACACCACACACACTTCAGGAGATAACACGTTTTATTCCACACGAGAATTGTCTCCATCACCATGAATTTATTCATCTCTGCAGACAGTTCTTTCATTTATTCATCATGCTTGGTATTTTTATCCACCTCAGTATATTAAAAGTGTCAGGATGTGTTTCATTCTGTGCGTGGGATGTTTAATCTAATGTTCTTTTATCGGAACAGTTCCTGAAGCTTTGATTGATTCCCAGTGCAGTTAGATTGGTACCAGTGGTGGGCATTGCTTTTTAATTTGGGTCGGATGTGCTAAATGCCACATTCTGTTTTCATTAGGGAAGTATAATAACCAATGTTCACTGTGTAATATTCCTGGAAGGTGCAACGTGTTTGATTTACTCCCTGCAGTTTCCTCCCTTGAATGAGCTGATGTGTGTGGGGATGTGATGCCTCAGTGCTTCCACTGATACCAGCTCGATCTGTTCACTGTTATTTGTGACCAGCCTTTGAAAAAGGCACATGGGATCTGAATCCAGGATTTCTCCCATTCACATTTCCAGCAATTAGTCATAGAGTCATACAACATGGAAACAGACCGTTTGGTCCAACTAGCCCATGCCAACTAAGTTTCCCAAACGAAACTAGTCCCACTTGTCTGTGTTTGGTCCATATCCCTTTGAACCTTTTCTATTCATGTACTGATCGAATTGTCTTTTAAATGTAACTCTACCTGCATCTATCACTTCCTCTGGAAGTTCATTCACACACATGAACCATCCACTGTGAGAAAAAGTTGTCCCTCAGTTGCTTTTAAATCTTTTTCCTCTCATCTTAAAAACATGCTGGGTAAAAACAATGACTGCAGATGCTGGAAACCAGATTCTGGATCAGTGGTGCTGGAAGAGCACAGCAGTTCAGGCAGCATCCAACGAGCAGCGAAATCGACGTTTCGGGCAAAAGCCCTTCACCAGGAATCATGCTGTTTAGTTTTGAACTCCCCCACACTAAGAGAAAAGACCTTTGCTACTTACCCTATCCATGCCCTTCATGATTTTATAAACCTCAATAAGGTCGCCTCACAGCCTCCTATGCTCCAATGAAGAAAGTCCCACCCTACCCAATCTCTCCTTATAACCCTCTAGTCCCGGTAACATCCTGATAAATCTTTTCTGAACTCTCTCCAATTTAGTTATATCCTTTCAATAGCCAGGATTCAGGCCAACCAGGACTGAACACAATACTCCAAAAGAGGCCTCACCAACATCCTGGAAAACTTCAACTTGACTTCCCAACTCCTGTACGCAGTAGTCTGAGCAATGAAGGCAAGTGTGTTAAATGCCTTCTTAACCACCCTGTCTACATGCACCTTTCAAGGAACTATGTCCCTGGACCCCCTTGGTATCTCTTTCGATGATACTACCCAGGCCTCTACCATTATCTGTATAAATCCTGCTGTTTTGAGGTAATAGCAGGGGTACTGAACCCACGCATACAATCCCTATTCTTACCAGCTCCATTGTGGGATGGTCGCTCTGCCGAGTGCTGGTGGATTTGGGATCCTTCAACAGCTGGACTTGGTTCATGGCCTTCCAGTGAAGACTCCAATCCCTACAGTACACCAGTCCCACTTTAAACAAACAGTCATTTACTCCCAGAATTCTTTCATTGACAGACTTTGAATTTCAAGAAAAAATAATTGCTCTTCCAGTTTCACATAAACAAACATAAGAATTTGCAAACTATAAGCAGAAGTAGGACACTTGGCCCTTTGAACCTGCTGTGTTATTCAATGGCTGATCTGTTTGTGTTTTGAATTCCATCTTCCTCTATCCCGAGTACCTTCTGAATGGTTTGCTGAGCAAGAAGCTTTCCACAATAAAACAAAGAATTGCAGATGCTGGAAATCTGAAACCAAGACAGAAATTACTGGAGAAGCTCTGCAGGTCTGGCAGTATCATCATAAAGTGTGTAACAAAATGCCCACTTTATTTCAGTGTTCAATAATTATTTTAATATTATGTGCTTGCGAGTATATGTTGGTGTCAGCTAAACAGGTCCTATGATAATATCAGTATGACATTCTAGACAATTTAATGGTACAGTATCTCTCTACGCATCAGCAAAGGGGAAGCTATGCATCTTTCTGCTAACAATGTATTCATGTCCCGCATTAAATCAAATTGTTTCCAAGCCCGAATGTACACTAATGCTTTGGAATGGAACCTTGAAGAATAGAGGACAAAGAACTGCGAATACTGGAAATCTAAAACGGAAACAGACATGGCTGGGGGGCTTCAACAACTCTGGCAGCATCTGTGGGGAGAAAAACAGAGTAATGTTTCAGGTTCAGTGACCATTTTTCAGAACAGGAAGGGTCACTAGACCTGAAACATTAACTCTGCTATCTCTCCACAGATGCAACCAAGTGTGCCGAGTTTCTTCAGTGATTTCTGATTTTTGTCTTGACGATGAGCTTAATACATCAATGGAACATGTTTCTCTGTGTGAGGAATAGCTAACCATGGATGAACAACATTGCTGTCTTTTCTAAGAGAATTAACCACAAGACCTGATCCCAATGCTAATGACAGAAGCAACAATCCAATTCTCCCATATATTCTTGCAGTTACACCCGTGCTTCAAGATGTCCTGTTGATTTAATGCAAGCCAGGGAAGAGAAAGGAAGTTGAGCAACATCACCCCAAGTGTTTCTGTTCCAAATTTTGACTTTCCTGACCCACCCAACAAAAAGTTAGAGATTTGATGAGAAGGAAGATATAAAGCAACGTGAAAAAGAGTTAGCTAGGTATCACATTTGAGAATGGATGCAAATGTTCATCAACCTTTATTGTAGGTGCACAGGGCTTGGGGAAGAGTGGTGTTTATGGGCTCTAGGAACCTGCAGCAACATTCCCATGATGTCAAGGAGCTGTTCCTCACTGGGCATAAACAGTAAAGTATGGATGGAATTAAGAAAAGAGAGAAACTCCTGGGAAGTTAGGCAGAAGCATGAAGGCTAGGTTTGTACGGTGTTGTGGTCAATGTTGCTGCGAACAACGGTCGAACTGGACCCATTCCTTGTCACAATGGACCTGTCAACACACTGCTCCATAATCCCCCATGACGATGGCATCACTGCAAAATCCTCAGTACTCAACACCAACAACTGCCAACCTCCAGACACCATCCTACAACTCATCCACTTCATCCTCAACCTTCCCTATGCCTCCACTTCTCGCCTTTAAACAACCTTCAAACCTTAAGCAGACAATTGTTTGCAGCAAACTGCTCAGCCTTCAGGACAACTTCGACCACAACACCGTACAACACCGTCATAGCAACCACTGCAAGACGTGTCAGAGTGTTGACATAGATACCACCATTACATTTGGGGCACCACCCATCATGCACCCGGCCAATGTGACTCAGCCAATGTTGCCTATGTCATATGCTGCAGACAAGGATGCTCTGAGGCATGGTACATTAGTGAGACCAAGCAGACACTATGACAACAGATGAATGGATGCTGCACAATAATCGCCAGACAGGGATATTCCCTTCCAGTTGGAGAACCCCTCAGCGGTCAGGGACATTCGGTCTCGGACCTTTGGGTGACCATCCTCCAAGGCGGACTTTGGGATATGCAACAATGCAGAGGCTGATAGCCAAGTTCGGTACCCATCAGGATGGCCTCAACTGGGATCTTGGGTGCATGTCACACTACAGGTGACCCCACTACACCATACACACACATTCACACATACACAAGCAAACACATACACAGACACACTCTTACACACTCACACAGATCCTCTCTCATACACACACTCTCTCTCAGATCCACACATACATACACGCTCCACAGTCACACCCACGTGCACACCCTCTCATAAGCTTATACTCCATCACAATCATGCTCACACTCTACCAAGTATGCACACACACAAACACAAACTCTCTCACATGCACACTCTCACATGTACACACTTGTTCTCTCTCTCATGCACGCACACATACATATAGGTCAATGGGGTGAATTTGTACTTGCAGAATTGTATTTGCAGATGCATTCTATTTTGTTCTAAGAGCACACAACCTGCAGGCAGTCAATCCATATAACATTTTATAAACTCCTATTTTGGAAATAGAGCCAGTCTGCCTCAAAATTGGTATTCAGGCAGATTCTAAGCTCACACCTTTAATGCATTGTTTGAGCTGAGCTGTCACCATTTTTTATAAAACCTTAAGTTATCTCCAGAATGTGACTTAAAAGAAGTTTTAGGATTTACATATTAATGAACCGTAACCTGCAATCCATTCTAAAAGATGAAAGATTAACAGCAATCTAGGTTTGTTCAGTATATCGTTTCAGTTGCATGACACTGTAATGTTTTGCTATAAAGTCTTTGTCTTACGACTTTGCTCCACCATTATCTGATGAAGGAGCAATGCTCTGAAAGCTATTACAGTACAACCTCGATTATCTGAACATCAATTATCCAAATTTCGGATTATCCAATCAAAATCTTAAGGTCTTGTAAAAATGGCATTAGGCAATTCAGCATTCAGTTATCAGTTAAATAGCATTTTGGTGTGCATTGCCAGATAACTGAGAAGTGTTCGGATAGTCATAAATTATTGCTTGCTTACGATCAAGATCAATTATCCAAACGATCAATTATCCGAACAAAATACTCCGCTCCTGCCTCATTCAGCAAATCAAAGTTCTACTGTACTTCCAACAGGTTTATACCTGTTGGACTATAACCTGGTGTTGTGTGATTTTTAACTTGGTCCACTCCAGTCCAACACTGGCACCTCCACATCATGGCTTCAATTGGATATACCTTCCAACAGTCAGAGGGAGATAGAGGAGCAGATATAGGCAAATCACAGAAAGGTGTGAGAGGAATAGGGTGATAGCTGTAAAGGATTTCAAATCTGCTAACACTAACTGGGATCGCCTTGGTGTGAAAAGATTAGACAGATGGAAGTTTTTAAAAACTGCATCCAGGAGAGCTGTTTGGGTCAGAATGGACACAAAGATGGGGCAGTGCTTGAGCTAATTCTAGGGAATGAAGCTGGTTGAAGTTTCAGTGAATGAGCACTAATGGGTAAGTGGCCATAACTGTAAGTTTCAACGTTGTTATAGAAAGGGATAAGGTAGTACAGAAGTTACGTGTTTAAATTTGGAGAAGGCCAATTTCAACATCATTAGACAAGATCTGGTAAACATAAGGAGGAGGAGCTACATGCAGGTAAGTTTACATTTGGAAAGTAGGAGTTTATGAAAGGTAGTGAGAATTCAGGAGCAACTTGTTCCTTTAAGAGCGAAGGGCAAGGGCATCCTGGATGTCAAAGGATATTGAGAATTTGGGAAAGAAAAATAAAGTATATGTCAGGTACAGTGTATTAAAAAGAGGGGCTACCTTCAAAAGTATAGAGAGGAGAAGGGGCTAGTTAAAAAATAGAAGGGAATAGAGGGACCACAAAATATCTTTGGCAGATGAGAGCAAGGGAAAGCTCCAAGGCTTTTTAATAAGTATATTAACAATAAGAGTATTACCAGGGAAAGAGTGGGATCAATCAGAGACCAAAGGAGTAACCAGGGTGTGGAACCAGAGGATGTGGATGAGGTTGTAAATGAATATTACACATCTGAGTTCACAGGGGGAAAAGACACTTTGATTTGATTTGATTTTTGATTTGATTTGATTTATTATTGTCACATGTACCACGATACAAAACATATCTTACGTAAGTACAACAGAGTAATAGAACAGAATGCAGAATATATAGTGTTACAGCTACAGAGAAGGTGCAGACAAAGATCAGCTCTAATATATGAGAGGTCCCTTCATAAGTGCGACAACAGTGGGGAAGAAGCTGTTCTTAAATCTGTTGATGCATGCTCTCAAAACTTTGTATCTTCTGCCCAATGGAAGATGGTGAAAAAGATACAACCGGGGTGGAAGAGGTCTACGATTATTTTGGCTGCTTTCCTGAGGCAGCAGGAATTATAGTTGGAATCATTAATGAAGACTGGTTTTGTGATGGACTGAGCTGCATTCACAATTCTCCGTAATTTCTTGTGGTCTTGGCAGAACCGTTGCCATACCGAGCTGTGATACATCTGGATAGGATGCTTTCTATGGTGCATCTATAAAAATTGATAAGTGTCCTTGCGGACGTGAAAATTTCCTTCGCATTCTGAGGAAGAGAGAAGTGTTGGTGCGCTTTCTTGACTGTAGTGTCAATGTGGATGAACCAGGATAGATTGTTGGTAATAGTTAATCTGATGAATTTACTCCTAGATGTTTCGGGTGTGATAGAAAGGGGTGTAAAAGGGACAGTGGAGTTGCATTGCTGGTAAAGGAGTATCTCACAGTTATATTGAGGGAGGATACATTAGAGGTAGTATGGGTAGAACTTGGGAATAGGAATGGTGAAATCACAATGCTGGGGGTATACTACAGGCCTCCCAACAGACAGTGGGAGATAAAGGAGAGAATATGTAGACAGATTTTAGAACAATATAAAACCAACTGGGTTGTTGTAGTGGGTGATTTTAACTTCCCCTGTATTGACTGGGACTCATTTCATGCTAGGGGCTAAGATGGAGCAGAATTTGTATGGAGCAACCCTTAACACAGTCCAAACAGTGAAGGGGTTATACTGGATCTAGTTTTGGGAAATGAGCTCGGGCATGTAAGGTTTCAGTTGGGGAGCATTACGGGAGTAGTGATCACAATACCATCGGTGTTAAACTGGGGGAAGATGAACTACAACAATATTATGCAGGAACTGGAGAATGTTGATTGGAGACAGTGGTTTGAGGTATAAATCCACATTGTATTTGTGGGAGTATTTCAAACAGCAGTTAATCGGAGTTCAGGAGTGGCAGGTTCCTGTGAGAATGAAGGATAGGTATGGCAAGTCAAATGAACCTTAGATGACCGGGGATGTTATGACTTTGTTTCAAAAGAAAAAAGAAACTTATGTAAAGTCTAGGAGGATGGGAACTGATGAAGCCATCGCAGTATATGAGAAAGTAGGAAAGAGCTTAAACAAGGAATTTGAGGGGCTAAAAGGGTCATGAAAAGTTGTTAGCAAACAGGATTAAAGAGAATTCCAAGGCTTTTTATACAGATATGAAAAGCAAGAGGGTAGCAAGGGAAAGGACAAAGGAGGCAATCTATGTGTGGAGTCAGAAGCTGACTTTGTGTAAGTACTCTCCAAAGAGAAGAAATTGGTAGAGGATGATCTCAGAAAAGGGAGTGTTGGATTTTGAGGCCAAGTTGCTATTTGGAACAGGCGCTGTCCATCGTAAAAAGTATTAAGATAAATAAGTCCCCAGGTCCTGATGGGATCTATCCCAGAATATTGAGACAGGCAAGAGAACAAAAATGCTGGAGCATTGACAGATACTTCTGTATTCTCTTTGGCCATAGGTGAGGTCCCAGAGGACTGGAGAGTAGCCAATGTTGTCCTCTTGTTTAAGAAAGGTAGCAGGGATAATCCTGTAAATTACAGGCCTGTGAGTCTCACATTAGTGGGAGGGAAATTATTGGAAAAGATTCTCAGGGACAAGAGCTATATGCATTTAGAAGCAAATGAACATACTTGCGATAGACAGCATGGTTTTGTGTGGGGGAGGTCATGCCTCACTAACTTGATCGAGTTTTTGAGAAGGTGATGAAGATGATTGATGAGGGAAAAGCGGCTGATGTTGTCCACATGGAATTCAGTAAAGCCTTTGACAAGGTCCCTCATGGCAGACTGGTACAAAAGGTGAAGTCACATGTATCAGGGTGAGCTGGAAAGATGGATACAGAAATGGCTTAGTCATAGGAGACAGCTTGTAGAGTTAGAGTCATAGAGTCCTACTGAAAATGTGTTGCTGGTTAAAGCACAGCAGGTTAGGCAGCATCCAAGGAATAGGAAATTCGACGTTTCGGGCATAAGCCCTTCATCAGTCATTCCTGATGAAGGGCTTATGCCCGAAACGTCGAATTTCCTATTCCTTGGATGCTGCCTAACCTGCTGTGCTTTAACCAGCAACACATTTTCAGCTCTGATCTCCAGCATTTGCAGACCTCATTTTTTACTCATAGAGTCCTACAGCATGAAGATAGGCCCTTTGGCCCAAACTGGTTCATGCTGAACCAAAATGTCTGTCAATGCTAACCCCATTTCCCTGCACTTGGTAGCGGTGGAAGGATGCTTTTCAAAATGGAGGGCTGTGACTGGTAGTGTTCCACAGGGATCAGTGCTGGAACCTCTGCTGTTCCTGGTTTACATAAGTGAATTGGAGGAAAACATAGCTGGTCTAATTAGTAAGTTTACGGACGATACAAAGATTGGTGGACTTGCAGATAGTGAGGAGGATTGTCAGAGGTTATGGCAGGCTATAGATCATTTACAGCCATGGGCAGAAGAATGGCAGATGGAGTTTAATGTGGACAAAAGTAAGGTGATGCAGTTTGGAAGTCAAGTACGGGTGGAAATTATACAGTGAATGGCAGAACCCTTAGAAGTATTGATTTGCAGAGGGATCTAGGTGTGCAGGTCCCCAGATCACTGAAGGTGGCTACACAGGTAGATAAGGTAGTTAAAAGGCCTAAGGCATGCTAGCCTTCATTGGAAGAGGCATTGCGTATAAGGATAAGCAAGTTATGCTGTAGTTTTACAGAAATTTAGTTAGGCCACAATTGGAATATTGCATATAGTTCTGGTCACCACACTACCAGAAGGATGTTGATGCTTTGGAGAGTATACAGAATAGGTTTAGTAGTATGTTGCCTGGTATAGGAGAGTTTAGCAATGAAGACAGTTTGGATAGACTGGGTTTGTTTTCACTGGAATGCTGATTCTATTGTGACCTGATAAAAGTTTATCAGATTGTGAATGACATGGATAGAATGAGAATTATGAAGCTTTTTTCCAACGGTGGAGTAGTCAATTACTAAGGGACACAAGTCCAAGGTGCGAGGGGGCAAGTTTAAAAGAGATGTCTGAGGCAAGTTTTTCACACAAAGAGTGGTGAGTGCCTGGAACATGCAGCCAGAGGACATGGTGGAATCGGACACAATAGCAGCATTCAAGAAGCACCTGGATGAATACATGAATAGGAAGGGAACAGAGGGAGGTGGATCCTGCAAGTGAAGACAGCTTGAGTATGGAAGGATAAAATGTTTTGATGCAGGCTTAGAGGGCTGAAGGGCCTGTTTCACTGCTGTATTGTTCTTTGTCATTTGAACTTGAAGCTGTCGACCACCTCCACCTCAGCACCATTGCTGCAGATAGGGGCATGTCCTCCACTCTGCTTCCTGACGTTGATGACCAGCTCTTTCATTTTGCTGACATTGAGGGAAGAGATTGTTGTCTTTACACCATGCCACTAACATCTTTATCTTTTTTCTGTACTCTGCCTCATCATTGTGTGAGATCTGATCCACAATTGTGGTGTCACCAGCACATTTGTAAATGGGGTTAGAACTGAATTTGGCCACACAGTTGTGCATATATAAGGAGTATAGTAAGGGGGTGAGAATGCAGCCATGTGGCACAATGGTGTTGAGGATTATCCTGTAGGAGGTGTTGTCAGCTATCCTTACTGGTTGCCATCTGTGGGTCAGGTGTCGAGGATCCATTTGCGGTGGGGGGTGGGGTTCTAAAACATGTTAAAATTAATAAGGAGGAAATACTAGATATTTTAGCAGCTATAGCGATAATTGGGATTAGTATAGTTTGATGGTTGGCTCGGCCTTGATGGGCTGAAGAGCCTATTTTGGTGTTTATCACAGAATCCAGTGTGGAAACAGGCCATTTGACCCAACAAGTCCACACTGACACTCCAAAGAGTAACCCACCCAGACTATTAGTACACTACACTATTACTTTTTATATTTCCCCTGACTA
Source organism: Hemiscyllium ocellatum (assembly GCF_020745735.1). NCBI lineage: Eukaryota > Metazoa > Chordata > Chondrichthyes > Orectolobiformes > Hemiscylliidae > Hemiscyllium > Hemiscyllium ocellatum. Next base: position 30,012,137 of record NC_083401.1, on the reverse strand, counting down.
ATGCACCTAACCTACACGCCCCTGAAAACTGTGGGCAATTTAGCATGGCCAATTCACCTGCCCTGCACATTTGCACATTGTTGGAGGAAACCAGTGCACCTGGAGCAAACCCATGGAGACACAGGAAGAATATGCAAACTCCACGCAGTCACCCAAGATTGGGATTGAACTCAGGTTCCTAGCATTATGAGGCAGTAGTGCTAGCTACTGAGCCACCATGGTGCTGCTTGACTCTATGGCCTGTAAAAGTGTGCAAAGAGACACGGGGAGCAAACAGATTACAATTAGCTAATGGGGATCATGGAATACTCTTTCAAAAATAAAACAGCACGATTAGAATATGGCATTTCTCTCAATACCATGTATTATAGAATGTAATCTTAATATGTAATAAGGTGTAATATGAAGAAGCAAGGCCTGAAGACAGATTTAGCCTTCTTGTTGATCAGTCTAGATTGAACACGGTCTTGGATATGAGCATGAAACCACACAATAAAAAATGCGGCTATTCTGACTGTGACATTTCCTCTTTCCCATCAACCTCAGAGCACATTATATACGGGTCACAGAGGAGATCTACTTTGGGACTGCTTTAGTTTAATCGCTTGGTTTAATAGTTTCATTAAAAATTTGCAGCTATGAATCACAGTGTAGATATAATCTGCAGGCTTTACAAAGCTAATGAAGGTGAAATATTGCAAAGATGAACAGGATAAGCGACAGGAGGGTTTTAATTTGGCCAGGAATCGAGTAGCCAGGTGGCAATTGAAATGCAACATTAACAAGTGCAAAATGCTTTGCATGGGGATAAAACAAATCCAGGAAAGGACTGATCCTTAAGTAGAAAGAAAATAATGTCTATACTGAGCAGCATCATCGATAGTTCTAGTCCTGATTTACAATAAACTAAAGCTTTCAAATGATGCTTGTGGCAGTGGGTAAACCCAATCAGATATTGGGCGCTGTGAACTGGCAGATAGTGAGCTAATCTTGGCAGTCTATAAAAATCACTGGTGCGACTGAACTTGAATATTGTGTTACTGTCCGTTGCCATAGAAAGTGTAGAATATTGCAGGTATTGAAAATATATAGAAATGGCCAAACAGAGTAATTGAAGAAGTCAGGATTGGAATATGAGACATATTCATGCAAATTGAAGATTGTGACTGGGGGCTGAGTGGGGCTTTGATTGCTGCCAGTAGATATCTAAGGATATTTAATAATTGTAGAGGATGTGCTGACTAACTTTATCCAGAAAGGGTGAATTAAAGATCTGATTTTAAAGAAATTCAATTCAAAACTAAAACAATGGCAATAAACATTTCAGTGACTGAAACAAAGATCTTGAATAAAGTGCTGACCTCATTAATAATCACCACGAAACCATTAGATTGTCAGAAGAAGCCATTTGCTTCACAAATGCTCTTCAGGGAAGGATAATGACACCCCTATCACCTGGTTTAGCTGCTGTGCATCCTGGGGTCAGTTAGTTCAGATGGCTGGATGGCTGGTTTGTAAGCTAGAGCAATGCTAACAACATGGGTTCGATTCCTATACTGGTTGAAATTGCCTTCTCGACCTGGCCCTTCACCTGAAGTGACCCTATAGTTAAACCTTTAACAGCCATCGCTCTGATGAGAGAGTGGGATTATGGTGACTTTACCAGGCCTCACCAAAAAGGTTGAATTGGAAACAGCCTAGCAGATCACTCAGCTGAAGGGTAATTTTGGATGGCAATGAATTTTGGGCTTTGCCAGTGACATTCATATCCCCAAATCAAATGAAGGTAAGTGGTTAATCTATGAAACAGATTCCCTAGAAAGATGGTTTGCATTGATTCATGTAATTGAAAATGAGATACCTTTAAGAAAATAAAGGTCACAAATGCTGAGTAGTTTGAGACATGAGGTATGTTAAGATTTGTACACATGGGGAAACATGATTTCTAATCTTCTCACTATAAATTTTTTATTTATTATTTCTTGCATGTGGGTGAGCATTTATTGCTCATCCATAGATGTGTCTGAGAAGGTGATTGTGATTTGTGTTCTTTAATCACTGCGGTCTGTGTGATGTAGAGGCCTCTGTGATGCTGTTAGGATCTAGCTCCAATTCAGGACGGTGAATGGCTTCGAAGAAAACTTGTAGGTGCTGTTGTTCACATATAGCTGCTGGCTTTGTATTTCTAGATGAGCTTGAGCCTGAGTTACTATGTGTAATACTATCTTTGTATTACCTAAATGTAAATCAAATATTGTATGTATAATGATGATAGTCTAATGCAATCAGGGAGCCCTGGCTAACAGACAAAAAGGAGAGTGTCAGAAATACCAACACTGTGGGACCTGACTCTGAATGAGGCAGCACTAAAGCCAAGGACTGTTCAATAAAAGATGGTGATGGATACCAGCCAGGATATGGAGTGCTACACCACAGAGCAGCTTGGCCTGTGGCCCTGTGACAGCATCTAGATCGTTGTCGCTCTGGCTGAGGCGTGGCCTTGCATCTCACTGAGGCCAAGGTGAATCTCCTATGCCAGCCATGGGACCTTCATGTTGGATGTAATTCAGTTCTGCTTGTTTGAACTGGGCTTGAATCCACAGCATGAAGCAAAATGTGAGGACCCTGACGCTCATGCTGAGCAAGAAGACTGCCGTGTGACACTGGGGGGACAATTTGAATATGTCCAGCCAGTGCTCTTCTGGACGTGGAACCAAACAGCTTTCAAAGCAATGAACATCGCTCCTTTAACAGCAGCTGAAAGCAGGCTGCACATTCACAGGTCCGTCTCTAGCCGTGATACATGACATTATTATTGCGGTGTGTGGTCTTAAAGCTATTTGGCTAATTTAACTTGTTAGGCCAGCAGTAGCACTGTGTGTTTTTGTGGAGGCAGGGACAACGTTAATTTTCTGCTGACAACAAAGATTGATTGACATACATAACTGCATTGATAGCACTGTCAGAATGTGAAAAGATTTGAACTGCAGCCAGTGTTTCAGCAAAGATTTAATTAAGGTGCTGCAGAAATGCAGGCATGAGAGTATTTAGGCAGAATAACACTCTTCCAAGCAGATCAGACATCACTACTGGCTCACCAAACAGCTTCTTCCTATTCAGATTCTTTAGCGGGATAAATAGTAGGATCTTACCACCATCACCTTTACTCAAAACTATGGGGTCCTTTCCCTGTTCGCGACTTTGTACATTCAAATTATTACTTTCTTCTGCCAAGTGCCGGTCATCAGACTCCATAAAGTTCAATCATTTTTGCCCAGTTTTGGTTTTCCTACTTATCCTGATGGTTCACACATCTCAAGTTTGGGGTATTTTTGCTTTCATTCTGGTGATTGCTAGCAAAACCAGGTTGTGTTGCACATCCCCAGTTACCCTCAAGAGTCGTGAGGATTCAGCCACATTGCTGTAGGTTGGGAGTTACAGGTTGGTCAGACCAGGTAAGGATTGCAGTTTCCTTCCCTGAAGACTGACTGAGTGACTGCACTGGGACAGATCTGCTGACCATGAGCATTCCAGGCTGATGTCTGACCATGGTCAAAACCCCTGGACTGTATGCAGACTGTCAGCGCCGGGCCCTGACTGACAGTGACACTGACCCCCACACTTCCCCACTCACCCTCACACCAACCCCAAAGCACAGGGGCCTCTCGCCAACCAGTTTCCAACATTACCATTCAGTAGAATGAGAGTAGAGTGTGTTTGCCATGCATGCGTCTGGATTGTGTGGGAGATGTTAAATTGATATCTCAGTGTGCCATAGACCGAACACTGGGTCTACCCACCACTGGGCAGATCCCGTCTATGTGTGAGAGAGAGTGTGTTTATGGGTGTGTGTGTGTGGGGGTGTGTGTGTGTGTGTGTGAGAAACAGAATGGTAGCCTCTGCCTCTGGCTGCAATGCCAATGCTTTCATCCCCAACTGAGCAGACCCTTGACCCCTGGGTTTGCAGCTCCCTGACTGATACTAGGTGACAGGTTTAGCAATTCGAGACAAGGGATGTGTAAGCAGAGTGAGAGCATGTGAGCAGCCCTGAGATGCAGCCTGGTCCAATCCGGGAATTGGGTGCTTGACATCTGCCAGTTACCCGCTGTAGTTTCCATGTCGGGTTTTCTTGTTGTCCGGCTTGTTCCATGTTTTGGGTAAGACAGGAAGCTGACTGTTAATGAGCCATTAACAAGGCATTCAGCAATTAATAATCCACCCTGACTGGCAACTCACCACTGTTTAGCTGGAACCACACCCACACCACTCGACAATCACATGAAAATGCAGCGAGACACCCCGATGTTGAATCAGGCCAGTCCAATTCTGCCACAGATCTCACTGTAGCTCACACTGCTCAGACCCCTATAAGGGTCCAGCTGCCCACAGCCACAGCAGTATATTGACATCCAGCTGAAAAGGGAGAGGGCTGACCCACTTGTCAACAATAGGACTACCCATTGATGCTTTCTCAAAATATTTATTCATTTTGTGGGATGTGGGTGTCTCTGGCTGGCCGGCATTTATTGCATGTCCCTAGTTGCCCTTGAGAAGGTGGTGGTGAGCTGCTTTCTTGGACTGCTGCAGTCCACCTGCTGTGGCTTGACCCATAATGCCCTTAGGGAGAGAATTCCAGGATTTTGACCCAATGACAGTGAAGGAATAGTGATATATTTCCTAGTCAGAATGGTGAGTGACTTGGAGGGGAACTTGAAGATGGTGGTGGTTGGCCTCCTAGATGGAAGTGGTTGTGGATTTGGAAGGTGCTGTTTGAGGAACTTTAGTGAATTTCTGCATTGCATCTTGTATTTAGTACACACTGCTGCTACTAAGTGCCAGTGGTGGAAGGAATGGTTGCTTATGGATGTGGTGCCAATTAAGTGGGTTGCTTTGTCCTGGATGGTGTCACGCTTCTTGTATGTCTGTGCTTAGTTAAAGCATGATTCTGCGAAAGGAAATTATTGATTTGTTTTTATTGAATGCATGGGTTGATTGTTTGCATAGTAGGTTGTCAGCAGTTGTACAAGGTGTGATGTGAGAACCTAAGTGTAAGAAAAACCAAGCAGGGTCGTTAAACTCTCATTTAAATAAAGTGATCATGCACAACCAAAAAAAACCAAAGTCCTTTAGGGAAGGAAATTTGCCACCCTTACCGGTGTGGCGTACGTGTGACTCCAGACACAGTAATATGGTGACTCCCAGCTGCCCTCTGGGCATTTAGGGAGGGGCAATAAATGCTGGCCTAGCCAGAGATTCCTACATTCCATGAGTTATAGAGTCATAGAGATGTAAAGCACAGAAACAGACCCTTCGATCCAACCCATCCATGCCAACCAGATATCCCAACCCAATCTAGTCCCACCTGCCAGCACCTGGCCCATATCTCTCTAAACCCTTCCTACTCAGATACCTATCCAGATGCCTTTTAAATGTTGCAATTGTACCAGCCTCCACCACTTCCTCTGGCAGCTCATTCCATACACGTACTACCCTTTGTGTGAAAAAGTTGCCCCTTTACTAAAAAAAGCGAATGAAATACAGTACTAAGGATTCCCATATCCTTGGATACAAAATATATTTTCTAAAATGTGTTGACTTTAATTAAGTTGTCATGATATCTGCCAGCTGAAAATGTGTTGCTGGAAAAGCGCAGCAGGTCAGGCAGAATCCAAGGAGTAGGAGAATCGACGTTTCGGACGTTTCCTGAAGAAGGGCTCATGCCCGAAACGTCGATTCTACTGTTCCTTGGATGCTGCCTGACCTCATGACAAAGTAGTATGCCTGGGGCCCAGGGCATGAAATGTGGAGACGAGAAATGAAATAATTGGGTTGAATGGGAAGGTGGGAGATCAAGGTGATGGGGTTGGCACAGGACCAAAGAAGTAGGGTTCATAAATTTGCCAAAAATTTGCAGATGATGCAAAGGTAGGCACAGTTGTGGATAGTGCCAAAGGATGTTGTGGGTTACAGAGGGACATAGATAAGCTGCAGAGCTGGGCTGAGAAGTGGCAATGGAGTTTAAAATGGAAAAGCATGAGGTGGTTCACTTCGGAAGCAGTAACAGGAATGCAGAGTACTGGGCTAATGGTAAAATTCTTGGCAGTGTAGATGGACAGAGAGGTCTTAGTGTCCAGGTGCATAAATCCCTGAAAGTTGCCACCCAGATTGATAGGGTTGTTAGAAAGGCATATGGTGTGTTGACGTTTACTGGAAGGGGGATTGAATTTCGGAGCCACGAGGTCATGCTTCAGCTGTACAAGATACCGGTAAGGCCACACCTGGAATATTGCTTGCAGTTCTGGTCACTATGTTATAGGAAGGATGAGGAAGTTTTGGAAAGGTTTCAGAGGATATTTACAAGCATGTTTCCTGGTATGGAAGGGAGGTCTTACGAGGAAAGGCTGAGGGAACTGAGGCAGTTTTCATTGGAGTGAAGAAGATTGAGAGGTGACTTAATCGAAATCTATAAAATAATCAGAGGGTTAGATAAGGTGAATAGTGAGAGCCTTTTTCCTCGGATGGTGAAGGCTAACACAAGGGGACATAGCTTTAAATTGAAATGTGATGGATTTAGGACAGATATCGGGTAGTTTCTTTACTCACAGCAGTAGGGGCATGGAATGGCCTGCCTGCAACCGTCATAGACTTGCCGACACTAAGGGCATTTAAACAGGCCTCGGACATACATATGGATAATAATGGAACAGTGTAGGTTAGTTGGACATCAGATTAATTTCGCAGGTCAACACAACATCGAGGGCTGAAGGGCCTATACTGCGCTGTAACATTGTATATTTCATGTTCTAAGGGCATTTGAGGGTTTGGGTGGTCAACTAGACTGAGAGGCAGAGTCTGTGACTCATTCCATGCAGTGTAACAGATTTATTAAATCTGCTTCATTACAGATTACCAGATCCAAAATTGTTTGATTGTATCCACAACAATATTGTTCTTGGAAACTATCTCAAATACACAACAAATTCTTCTTTGTGGATAATTCTGCCAATTTGATTTTTAAAATTTACATGAAGAGTAAGATGACACATGATTAAAGTCCTGCCTTTTTTACACATTCTCATGCTTTCCTATTGTATTCTCTGTCCCACAGTAGAGCTTCTGTTAGGGAGTCAGTACATTATTCCCATCAGTGTTTCTTCCTTTTTCTACCTCCACCCATAGGGATTCCACGTTGTCTGATCCAAGATAATTTCTTGCTATTATACTTATTGAAAATAAACCTGTTCAAAGCTTACAACCACTGAACTTAAAACCGCTGATTTCTCTTTAAGATAATTGCAAATTACAACCTAAATAAGCTTTGCACAAGTTGAAGATTTGGACATTTTTTCAACCCAACAGATGCATATACTCAAACGCAGGATTTATTGGGATTAAAGCCTAGCACAATCTCTTATGTGCCATGGTCCAGACCTCTAGAAAATTATTAATTAGCCTAGACCTTAACGTTTTCTTACTTTAAAAAGATGTTGTGTTCCAGATGCAATTTGATCAGTCAAACTACTCAATGTTAAGCAAAACATGCTTCATTCATACACTATACGTAACATCCAAATAAAAAAAGGAAAGAATTTGCTTAGCTGTAACTCTATCAAAACATTTAACAAAATAATAGATATAGTAACAATTACTAATTAACTGTTCCAATATATTAACCTCCCATAAGCACATCCTTGATAAAGGCAAATTCAGAAAAATTCAGATTGCCTCACGTACAATTCTAGCATCAGGAAAACACCAAGAGAGAACTCTGAGAGTGCAGCAGGAGAGAGGCACTGCAGCTTCCAAATCCTGCTGAGACCCCAGCAACAACTGCAGAAATCTAAAAGTAAAATTCCTGGTTCTGTGGGAACTTAACCCCACCCATTCAGGCTGCTTCTATTGTTCCACCTTTTTAAAATAAACCAAGGCCTCACAAGCTGTTTACTTTATAAGTTTTCAATAGACAGCTTGCCACATCTGCCTTAAAACCTCTCATTAAACAAAAAGGACAAAATACACCTCTTAAAGCCATAGTATTGTCACAAATGTTTTTCTTGCCTCTTATGAAAGTCCGTCAATAGGGGGTGATGGTGAGGGAGGGTAGCTGGAGCAGTCAAATTGAAAAAGGAAAGGATGGCTTTGGTGGAGGGAGGGTTGATGGGAAGGGGCAAACAGAATTCTTCAATCCAATATAACTCACACAATCAGTATAGGTGGGACCTGACGTAACCTCAGTGAAGGTCTGTCCAGAACTAATCTGAGCCCAGGCCTCTCTAGGAGCACTCTATATGCCTGACCAGGAATAATTCAGGCTAGTCCAGGGATAATCATAATGCAGACATTTCTCAGAGTGACCTCAGTGAAAGCCTGTGCCAGGGTAACATGCCTAGGCCTGTCCAGGCATAATCCCAGCACAGACCTGTCCTGGTCTAACTCAGCACAGGCTTGTCTATGCATTAATGCCTCATGGCAATTTCTAAGTCATTTGGTGACATTTGCAAAGATGCTGCCTGTGGCTGCTGTGTGAGATGGGTTCTGTGAAACTGGAGCACATTGCTGCACACACGCACCACAAATCCCCTTGCAAATGATTGTCATGGAACAGCAAACGATATGTGAAATTGAAAAGAAAAATCTAAAATGTTGCAATAAGTCACAGGGTAGGCAGCATCCATGCAGGGAATGGAGGAGATGACGTTTTGAGTCTGGACTCTGCCAGAAGACTGAGTTTTGACAAATGGATCACACCTCATCAAATCAACCCTCCTGTTTCTCTCTCTGACCTGCTGGGAGCCTTCCTCAGCTGCTTGCCTTTGTTTCAACTTTCCAGCAGCTGCGGGTTTGCTTTGTCTTTTTGTGTGAAATTCACTCGATGATATCATCCAAAGTTGGACTGGGTTCCTGGCCCTGAACAAGAGGTAGCCTGTCCATGTCTGCAGCCTTACCCTTTCAGTCACAGTGCTATGTATGGCACTCGATATTCACCGCACAGTGCACAATTCTGTTTCGGGGGCAACATGGTGGCTTAGTGTTTAGCACTGCTGCCTCACAGCGCCAGGGTCCCAGGTTCATTTCCAGCCTTGGCTGACTGTCTGTGTGGCGTTTGCACATTCTCCCCGTGTCTACGTGGATTTCCTCCGGGTGCTCCGGTTTCCTCCCACAGTCACAAAGATGTGCAGGTCAGGTGAATTGGCCATGCTAAATTGCCCATAGTGTTAGGTACATCAGTCAGTGGGAAATGGGTCTAGGTGGGTTATTCTTCAGTGGGTTGGTGCGGACTTGTAAGGAATTTAATCTAAAATATCACAGGGATAAACACACAGGAGGGCAAGTGGAGATGTCTGGATGCTAAAACAAAAGTGTTACAATGGATAAATGGTATGGAGTTTGTTTGATTATCAAAAGTAGTGATAAGTATCAAAAATCTTTCAAAGTAATTCCATTTCCTCAAGGAATTTAGTTTAAACAGGGCTCACCAGTTTAAAACTATTCAAGGATTTGTTCATGATCTACTTGAATAAAACATTGTTATCTCCATTTTCCCACCTTTGATCAGTGCTGGGCTTTGAGTAAATGCCAGCTGCAAATTTTGCAATGAGTTACTGGTGTCCGCTAGGGCTCACCTCTGTGACTGAAGGTTGTGGGTTCAAGCTCCACAGGATTTAAGCTGATGTTTCAAAGCCCACATGACGGAAGTGATTCACTACCAGAGTTTCTATCTTCCAAATATTAAATGTAACCAGCTCTCTCAGGTGGAAATAAAGGATGTCCAGACACTATTTAAAGAAGATGGGGGAAATTGTCCCAATGTGCTACCCAATACTTGTTGTGTTATGCCTTACAGCTAGAAAGCAATGGACCTTTAAGAGACAGGTGCATGATATCATCACTAGACCATGACATGTGACCTAATGGTATAAGGGTCTCAAGCTTCATCTTACTGGAGTCACTTGCAGCATGACACACTGAGGGGACTATGCTATAGTTTGTGAGCAAATTGGCCAGTATGAGACCAAAGATGCCAGCAGTTGTAATAATTATCTACTGAATCATTGTTACTTACAACTAGTTCTTATGGGAGCTATCATAAGCATCACCTTCATCAGGTACAAAGAAAAGGGAGGCAATGTGGTGATTATTAATCCAGAGACCCAAGTAATGTTCTGGAGATCCTTATTTGAATACCACCATGGCAAATGGTGGAATTTGAAATCAATAAGAATAAATTCTGAAATTAAGAGTCTAATGATGACAATGAAATCATTCCTGATGAAGTACTTATGCCCGAAACGTCGACTGTCTTGCTCCTCAGATGCTGTCTGACCTGCTGTGCTTTTCCAGTACCACACTTGTTGACTCTGATGCTCCAGCATCTGCGGTCTTAACTTTCTCCACCTTGAAATCATTGTCGAAAAATGTGGCTCTGGAAAAGCACAGTAGGTCTGACAGCATCTGAGGAGCAGGAGAGTTGACTTTTCAGGCATAAACCTTTAATCAGGAATGTTTCTGTCAATTGTTGGAAAAGAAATATCTGGTTCACTAAACTCCTTTAGGGAAGGAAACTGTCGTCTTTACCTGGTCTGGTTTACAAGTGACTCCAGACCCATAAGTTGACTCTTCACTGCCTTCTGAGCAATTACCCAAATCCCATTTATTAAAAAACAAATACTCTGCTAACATCTACGACAGGTCATGAGGGCAGAACAGATCAATGTTAATAGCAGTGGCCATTTATAAGTTAACAAGACCCAGATCCCAGATTTTCCATTCATCCTTCCAGCAGGAAACTGATTAGAGTTGCTCACTTTCGCTCTGTTGTTGTGCAATCTTGCTATGTGCCAATGTGCTGCCACATTTCCATAAGGACAATCGTACCTTCAAGACCTGATTCATTGGCCATGGAGTGCTTTACCACACTCCGAGGTTGTGAAAGATATATTCTCTCTTCCTTGTTGTGTTGTGTCAGTCTAGTAACCTTTACACTCTGCTTTGCAATCAAGAGAAGTTTGTTTTTGCTGACATAATCATCACCCTGGGCTATAGGAGGACTGAATGATTTGCTGTTGAAGAAAGTTTTGAGACTTAGCGTGGTTGCTATAGAAAAGGAAGCATCCTTCCTTTGAGAGCATCAGGGAGCCAATATATGGAAGCTGCAGGCTCTGCATTTATTTTCAATCACCCATGACAGTTATTGCACACTGTTCTCATCATAGCCTAATATAGTTTCATGGCTGATTGGAGGAATAGCACGAGTCTGATAAAAGCTAGAGGCTCTGATACAAATTTGCAAATTGTTCAGGGAATTTGGGAAGATTCCTTGTTATCACTGCAATAAACATGGAACCTTCTGCCAGTCAATCTCAGGCTGACATTCTCCTGACTGTGTCCGTCATTCCCAGATTTCATTTGAAAGAAAATGAGAAAGCAATTTTTGCCCAATTCTGTCAAAGAAACTCCTTGTGTTTTGGCTTACCACTGTTTCATTAGCAGCTGCACTAACAAATTCTCCAAGTAGTGACTATTCCAATCAGATTCTAAAAATAGAACAAAAAAAGATCGCAAACAAATTTCAGTCTGCAGCTCGCAATGATAGGAGATGTAACAACATCAGACATTGCTGTGTTAACCCTCCCATCAATGCTGCTTTCCACTGCAGTCTATGCATTATGTTTGATTTACAGATCTCTCTGGAAAACTGAATGCTGGTTAATGTTTTGAAACAAGGGACATCTTAAAAACCTTATTCTTATTATTAGCAACAAGGTGTGTGGCATACTTAGCTGTATACTTACATTAGATCAAAGGAAACAGGAGCAGCAGGTAACCATACATCCCACTGAGGCTGACCCACTATTCAATATGACAGTGGTTGATTTTTGGACTTTAACCATTTTCCTGCCCATTCACCACATCCCTGAGACTTACCTCTAAGTTCAAAAAACAATCAATCTGTTTCTGTATTCAGTTAAATATCACACAACATCAAGTTATAGCCCAACAGGTTTATTTGGAAGGGAGAAAGTGAGGAATGCAGATGCTGGTGACCAGAGTCCAGAGTTTGATGCTGGAAAAGCACAGCAGGTCAGGCAGCATCCGAGGAGCAGGAGAATCAATGTTTCAGGCATGAGCCCTTCATCAGGAAAGCCCTTCCTGATGAAGGGCTTATGCCTGAAACATCAATTCTCCTGCTCTTTGAATGCTGCCTGACCTTCGTGGGCGGCACGGTTTGCACTGCTATCTTACAGCGCCCGAGACCCGGGTTCAATTCCCGACTCAGGCGACTGACTGTGTGGAGTTTGCACGTTCTCCCCGTGTCTGTGTGTGTTTCCTCCGGGTGCTCCGGTTTCCTCCCATAGTCCAAAGATGTGCGGGTCAGGTGAATTGGCCATGCTAAATTGCCCTTAGTGTTAGGTAAGGGGTAAATGTAAGGGTATGGGTGGGTTGTGCTTCAGCGGGTCGGTGCAGACTTGCTGGGCCGAAGGGCCTGCTTCCACACTGTAAGTAATCTAATCTGCTGCGCTTTTCCAGCACCACACTCTTGAGGTTTATTTGGAAGCCACCTGATGAAGGAGCAGCGCTCTGAAAGCTATTGCTTCCAAATAAACCTATTGAACTATAACCTGATGTTGTGTGATTTTTAACTTTATCCACCCCAACACCGGCACCTCCACATCATGTTTAACATGCTCAGCACAAGATCATCCATAGACTGTTTGGGCTAGAGAATTCCAAAGATTCACAAGCCTTTGAGTGAATCATCTCAGGACTAAAGGTCATGATCAGTCCCATTTTCCTGACTCCCCTTTTCTAGACACCTTACTCTGGATATAAACAAATGTTCATTATTGTTGTATGTGGGTCTGAAAGGGTTAACATTTGATTGAGTGAGATAGCCATCACCCACTGGTAGAGTAAAACTAGGATTTGACAGTAGACAGAGCTAAGGCTTACTCCTTTCAAACGTCTTTGTAGTAATGTGTTCTTAAGACTTTACTGGCTTCTACAGCATGCCAAATCCTCAGGCATCTCGTTATTATTCTTTGCAAAATTATAAGCTTCTTATTTTAGTCTAATAATATCTTTCTATAGCTTTTTAATAAAATATAGATGGATCTTTCCTACCAAGGTTTTGGTTTTCAATGGAATGTACTTTTCTGGAACATTTTGAATTGTTTGTTTAAATGTTTCCCAACGTTCATTTATTGCCATACCTTTAAATCTGTTTTCCCAATCAACCTTAGATACTTCTTCCCTTGTATGTACATAATTGCAAATCCAAGATTCTCAAATTTAACGTGGAATTCAATTTTATTGTGATCACTATTTCTCAGCAGATCGTTTGCTATGACATTTAATTTATGCTGCATCATTGCACAATATTATATCTAACATAGATTTATTTAGCTGATTTCCGAATGTATTGCTCCAGAAAGCTGTCCAAACACATTCTACAAACTTAACTTCCCAACCATTTTTTGCCAATTTGACTGATTCTGATTGCACAAAGATTAAAGTCTCCCATTGCCATTACTTTGTCATTGTTACAAGCTCCAATAATTTCTTGTTTAATGCACTGGCCAATGTTGTTAGGGGATCTATAGAATACTCCCATTACTGTGTTCTTTTTACCCATGCTATTTAACTAGCTATCATTCTAATTTCCACTTACAATGCTTCTAATTCTTGATTTTCTGAGTGAGGATCTTTTCCAATAAATCTCTATATATGTCACCATTTATAATCAGGGTATCCCTTTCTATTTAGCCTGTCATTTTGAACTGCTGTGTACTCTGGAATATTTATTCTACCTTTTAAAATCTGATTGAAGATTTGTAGCTCGGGTATCGTTGTTGTGGTTCTGCTCGCCGAGCTGGAAGTTTTTGCTGCAAACGTTTCGTTCCCTGGCTAGGGAACGAAACGTTTGCAGCAAAAACTTCCAGCTCGGCGAGCAGAACCACAACAATTTATTCTACCCTTGGTCACCTTGTAACCAGGTCCCTGTGGGTACCCAGATCCAACTATTTACCCCGGTTTGTGCCATTTGCTCCATATGTTTTTGCAAATACTCCACATACTCAGATAAGGTTACAGTTTTACTACCCTTCCCTACATGGCTACTTGAGATTTGAAGTTTGAAATGTTTGCTCTCTGTGGTTTTGTTTTAATTCATGCACAGAATGAGGACATCACTAGCTAGGCCAGCATTTATTGCCCATCCCAGGGGGCAGTTAAGAGTCAACTACATTGCTGTGGGTCTGGAGTTACACATTGGCCAGACACAAAGATGGGCAGAGGGGATGGGGTTGCCTTGTTAGTAAGGAATGCAATTAACTTGATAACAAGAAGTGGTAGTGAGGTAGAAGGTGTAGAATCTGTATGGGAAGTGTTGAGGAACTGCAAAGGAAAAAGGACCCTAATGGAGTTGTATAAAGGCCTCCTAAAAGTAGTCAGGATGTGAGGCAGTAAATAAGTCAACAGATCGAAAAGGCATGAAAGAAACACACGATTGTAATCATCATAGGGGACTTCAATATTAAGGTGGACTTGGAAAATCAAGTTGGTAGCAGATCTCAAAATAAAATTGTTGCATGTCTACAAGATAGATTGTTTAGAACAGCTTGTGGTAAGGCCCACAGGGGAACAGGAAATTCTGTATTTGGTGATATGTAATGAGGCAGACTTGATTAGGGAGCTTGAAGTGCGGGAATCCCTAGGGGGTAGTGACCACTAAAATGATAGAATTATCCCTACAGTTTGAGAGGGAGAAGTTGGAATCAAATGTAACAGTATTATAATTGAATAAATGTAGCTACAAAGACACGAGGGAGGAGCTGGTCAGAACTGATTTGAAGGGGAGCCGAGCAGGGGAGACAGTGATGCCGCAGTGGGAGGGGTTTCTGGGGGTCATGCCTGACAAATCTGTTAGAATATTTTGAGGAGGTAACAAGCAAGTTAGACAAAGGAGACCCAGAGTACATGATCTATTTGGATTTCCAGAAGGTCTTGGACAAGGTGCCACAAAAGAGGCAGCTAAATAAGGTAAGAGCCCATGGTGCTAGGGGCAAGGTACTGGTGTGGATAGAGTTTTGACTGACTGGCAGAAGGCAGAGTGGGGATAAAGTGGGCTTTTTCGGCATGGTAGCTTAGGTAGCAGATGGTGATGAGTGGAGTTCTGCAGGGTTCAGTACTGGGGCCACAACTATTCACCTTATACATAAACAACCGGCACGGTGGCTCAGCAGTTAGCACTGCTGCCTCACAGCGCCAGGGACCTGGGTTCAATTCCTGACTTGGGCGACTGTCTGTGTGGAGTTTGCACATTCTCCCCGTGTCTGCGTGGGATTCCTCTGGGTGCTCCGGTTTCCTCCCACGATCCAAAGATATGCCAGCCAGGTGAATTGGCCATGCTAAATAGCCACTATGGTGTTAGGTGCATTAACCAGGCGTAAATGTAGGGGAATAGGTCTGGTTGGGTTGCCCTTTGGAGGGTCGGTGTGGACTTGTTGGTCCAAAGGGTCTGTTTCCATACTGTGGGGAATCTAATCTCAATCTGGGTGATGGAACTGAAGGCATTGTTGCTAAATCTGCAGATAACGCAAAGCAGGTTGAGGGGCAGGTAGTGCTCAGGAAATGAGGAGGCTGCAGAAGGACTTGAACAGGCCAGAAGAGTCAGCAAAGAAGTTGGCAGATGGAATACAATGTGGGAAAGTGTGAGATTATACACTTTGGTGGGAAGAATAGAGGCACAGACTATTATCTAAAGGGGGAAAGGCTTCAGAAACCTGAAGCACATAGGGATTTAGGAGTCCTACTTCAGGATTCTCTTAAGGTTAACATATAGGTTCAATTGGCAGTTATGAAGGCAAATGCAGTGTTAGCACTCATGAATGATTTTGAATGAATGATTTTATGGTCAGGTGTATTTTACAGTAAGAATATCATAAAATGCAGTGAAAAGTTTCATTTCGCCACAATTTGCCACAATTTTGAATTATTTAAGAATAAGATTTTAAAAAAGCTTAGAGAATCCATCAGTCCTGAGCCAGCTCATCAGCACCAACTATAACTGTGCCACCATCCCTCCACCACCACCTCGCCACGTCTACATTGGACTCAACCAACATTGAAGTCGCCACTCTTCAGACCCCACCTTTCACTGCTGGGCTGACACTTCTCCGCCACTCTCATCAATGTCAGAGTCACATCTCTCACTGCTGGGCCCCGTTGATGTTGTTGTGATGCCCTTCTGCTACTGCTTCACTACAGCCAGCACCAGGCCCAGGCAACAATGAAGTCACCAATCCTCATTGGCACCATCTCACAACTCCACAGGTGAAGCAGCTGCCGGGTCCTATGCTCACACCAGAAAACTAAGTAAGAGAGCATCCAAGGTCCTTTCTAGGCCCATTCTTCTCCACATTAGGCTTGATCGAGGTCTGCATGCCAAGTCCACTTATGGCCTGTGCACTGGGTCAATAAAATGTCCACGCATTCGGACCCCTCGAGGTCTGTGTACTGGGTCCCCTTGAAGCCCATGTGCTGGGTCCCTTCAGGTCCATGTGCTGGGCCCCCTCGAGATCCGTGTATTGGCTCCCCTTCAGGTCTATGTGCTGGAGTCCCTTCAGGTCTGTGTGCTGGAGCCCCTTCAGATCCGTGTGCTGGGTCCTCTCAAGTTCTGTGTGCTGAATCCCCTTTAGGCCCGTGTGCTGGGTCCCCTTGAGGTCAATGTGCTGGGTCCCTTCAGGTCCATGTGCTGGCTCCCCTCGAGATCCGTGTGCTGGCTCCCCTTCAGGTCTGTGTGAAAAATCCCTTTCAGGTCCATGTGCTGGGTCCTCTTCAGGTCTGTGTGCTGGATCCCCTCTAGGTCCGTGTGCTGGGTCCTCTCAAGGTCTGTGTGCTGGTTCCCCTCAAGGTCCATGTGCTGGATCCCCTTCAGGTCCATGTGCTGGCTCCCCTCGAGATCCGTGTGCTGGCTCCCCTTCAGGTCTGTGTGAAAAATCCCTTTCAGGTCCGTGTGTTGTGTCCCCTCGAGGTCCGTGTGCTGGGTGCCCTCGAGGTTGGTGTGCTGGGTCCCCTCGAGGTCCATGTGCTGGGTCCCCTCGAGACCATGTGCTGGGTCCCCTCGAGGTCCGTGTGCTGGCTTCCCTTCAGGTCCGTGTACAGGGTCCCCACGAGGTCCGTGTGCTGGGTTCCCTTCAGGTCCATGTGCTCTGTCCCCTCGAGGTCTGTGTGCTGTGTTCCTTGAGGTCCATGTGTTGCGTCCCCTTCAGGTCCATGTGCTGGGTCCCCTCGAGTTCCGTGTGCTGTGCTCCTTCGAGGTCCGTGTGCTGGGTCCCCTTCAGGTCCGTGTGCTGTGTTCCTTGAGGTCAGTGTGCTGGGTCCCCTTGAGGTCCGTGTGCTGGATTCCCTTCAGGTCCATGTGCTGGGTCCCCTTGAGGTCCGTGTGCTGGGTTCCCTTCAGGTCCATGTGCTGGGTCCCCTTGAGGTCCGTGTGCTGGGTTCCCTTCAGGTCTGTGTGCTGGGTCCCCTCGAGGTCCGTGTGCTGGGTCCCCTCGAGGTCTGTGTGTTGGGTCCCCTCGAGGTCCGTGTGCTATGTCCCCTCGAGTTCCATGTGCTGTGTTCCTTCGAGGTCCGTGTGCTGGGTCCCCTTCAGGTACGTGTGCTGTGTCCCCTTGAGGTCCGTGTGCTGTGTTCCTTGAGGTCGGTGTGCTGGGCCCGCTTCAGGTCTGTATGCTGTGTTCCTTGAGGTCCGTGTGTTGCGTCCCCTCGAGGTTGGTGTGCTTGGTCCCCTCGAGGTCGGTGTGCTGGGTCCCCTTCAGGTCCATGTTCTGGGTCCCCTCGAGGTCCATGTGCTGGGTCTCCTTCAGTCCCACACTTGGTCCTCATCACCGTTGAAACCATCCAAGCTTGGGACAAGAGGTAACTAAATATACAGAGAGATAAGAAGGAGGAATTTGAAAGAAAAGAAATTGGAGTGGATGATCTCCATGTCAGGAGCCCTACTCTCATGCAATCTTTCTAGCCTAACCTGAGATTCATTTTGATCGGGCTAGAGTACGAGGGGGTGTATCGCTGAGGCAGTATTAGGCTCTGGCCTGACTGCGTTTGGAATATTGTGAGCAGTTTTGCCCTCCATATCGAAGGAAGGATGAGCTGGCCTTGGAGAGTGTCCAAAGGAGGCTTATAAGAATGATCCAGGAGATAAAGGCCTTGTCATATGAGGAGCGGTTGAAGACTCTGGGTCTGCACACAGTGGAGCTCCGAAGGCTGAGGGGAGATCTGATTGAAATACTGACAGGCCTGGATAGAGTGATGTTGGGAAGCTGTTTCCACAAGGTGGAGA
The DNA here is from genome assembly GCF_020745735.1 of Hemiscyllium ocellatum. NCBI lineage: Eukaryota > Metazoa > Chordata > Chondrichthyes > Orectolobiformes > Hemiscylliidae > Hemiscyllium > Hemiscyllium ocellatum. The sequence continues at coordinate 29,993,794 of NC_083401.1, read as the reverse complement.
GACTGGGACTCAAGGGCATAGTCTCAGAGTGAAGGGACCACCCTTTAAATCTGAGATAAGGAGGAATCTCTTCAGCCAGGGGGTGGTTAATCTGTGGAACTCATTGGCGCAGAGGGCTGTGGAGGCCAAGTCACTGAGTGTATTTAAGATAGAGATAGATAAGTTCTTGAATAGTAAGGGGATCAAGAGTTATGGGGAGAAGGCAGGAGAATTGGGTTGAGAAACATATCAGCCACAATTAAACAGTGAAACAGACTCAAGGGGCCGATTGGCCTAATTCCGCTCCTAAGTCATGTGGTCTTAGGGGAGTGGGCATCTTAAAAAATACTGCAATTGTTGTCAGGTAGACCTGCAAATAGTTCCATTCAATCCACTTGGGGACCATGCGGTCTCGAAGGCACAACACAGCGTTCAATAACTTTGGAAGCGAAAAGCGTAGTGCTGGAAAAGCACAGCAGGTCAGGCAGCATCTGAAGAGCAGGAGAGTCGACGTTTAGCCTGGTTACATCCTGCCATGTTTATATCCAGCCTACAGCCTGTCCTGTTATGACCTGGGTTTTAGCATGGACTTCTTGATGTGCTTTTAGCACAGTTATCCATTCTCATGTATTCCCAGACCCTTTATCACATTGTCTAGGTAGAATTCAGTACAGTTCACCCATATTCTCCTACTCTTAGCTCTTAGTATCACTCACTCAGCTTTTCTTCTGTCCTGACTGCTATCCATAATCTCCTCATTTACCTATCCTTTTCATCTTTCATTCTCTGTGGGCTCCATCTCCACGTATCAGCTCACCTCTCCCTTCCTCACCCAGATCCTCCACTTCAGTTTCAGCATAAATACCAGCATTTCCTAGCTGCCCACAGTTCTGATGAAGAGTTACGAGACTCGAAATGTTAACTCTACTCTCTTCCTACAGATGCTGCCAGACCTGCTGAGTTTCTCTAGCAATTTCTGTTTTTGTTCCACTCAATCCAATATTGCACATTGACCAGATTAGATATGCCATGTAAACAAAGTGCTCTTCAGTAACATATTAATTTAATAGGTAATAGGTTGCAGAGTATTCATTAAAAACTTTGCTTTAATAAGAGGTGATGCTCTCTTTGATAATGCAATAAATCAGTATTTAGAATTGAATAAAATTCTGGAATTTAAAAAATGGCCAAATGGTGACCATGTACCCACTATTTAATGTGATGAAAACCCACCTGATTTACCTTAGAGCAAGAAGTTAGCCATCCTTACCATGACCCACAGCAACATGGAGAAAGTAAGGAATGCAGATGCTGGAGATCAGAGCTGAGAGTGTGGTGCTGGAAAGGCACAGCCGGTCAGGTAGCATCTGAGGAGCAGGAGAGTTGATGTTTCGGGTATAGCTACCTTTTAACTGCCCTCTGGCAATTCGTGGTAGGCATTAAGTGCTGCTGTAGCTCATGATGTCCATATCTGACAAATAATTTTTGAAAATATTCGAGAGAAAGACTCACATTCCTGCAGAATCTTTCACAGCCCCTGCTTTGCAGCCAATAATGTACGGTTGGATTACAATTTGTGTATTGCACATTTCTGCCACACAACAATTAGATTCGGTGGATAAACATTGACTGACACTCTGTGGACAATTCCCATGCCCTTTTCTTGTTTAGCGCCAAGCAATCTTTTATAGCCACCTGAGGGAACGGATGGGCTCTGCTGTAGACATCTCATCCGAAAGGTGACATCTCAGAGATTGTCACGCTTTCTCAGCACTGGTGCTGCTGGCTGAGATACGGTTCCATACTCATCAGAAGAGTGAGACTTCAAGCACAATCTTATGACTCAGAGGTAAATATTCTCCTAGCTCAGCCAATTAGGCATATGTGATGGCTTACATAAACACAAACTGGTGGTTAAAGGCTGACAGCGTTTAGTGTGTGATCAGAATTGCATCTGCTGTATGTTCGAATTAATTATACAATTAAACAATACAATTCAATACAGGGAGAAAGTGAGGACTGCAGATGCTGGAGATCAGAACTGAAAAATGTGTTCCTGGAAAAGCGCAGGAGGTCAGGCAGCATCCAAGGAGCAGGAGAATCGACGTTTCGGGCATAAGGCCTTCTTCAGGAATGAGGAAGGTGTGCCAAGCAGGCTAAGATAAAAGGTAGGGAGGAGGGACTTGGGGGAGGGGCGTTGGGAATGCGATAGGTGGAAGGAGGTTAAGGTGAGGGTGATAGGCCGGAGAGGGGGTGGGGGCGGAGAGGTCGGGAAGAAGATTGCAGGTCAAGAAGGCGGTGCTGAGTCCGAGGGTTGGGGCTGAGATAAGGTGGGGGAAGGGAAAATGAGGAAGCTGGAGAAATCTGCATTCATCCGTTGTGGTTGGAGGGTTCCTAGGTGGAAGATGAGGCGCTCTTCCTCCAGCCGTCGTGTTGCTATGGTCTGGCGATGGAGGAGGTCAAGGACCTGCATGTCCTTGACGGAGTGGGAGGGGGAGTTAAAGTGTTCAGCCACCGGGCGGTAGAGTTGGTTGGTGTGGATGTCCCAGAGGTGTTCTCTGAAATGTTCCGCAAGTAGGCGGCCTGTCTCCCCAATGTAGAGGAGGCCACATTGGGTGCAGCGGATGCAGTAAATGATGTGTGTGGAGGTGCAGGTGAATTTGTGGTGGATATGGAAGGATCCCTTGGGGCCTTGGAGGGAAGTGAGGGGGGAGGTGTGGGCACACCTTCCATCTTCCACAACTACACTGGCACCACCCTCCACCTTTTCCTCCGCTACATCGATGACTGTATCGGCGCTGCCTCGTGCTCCCACGAGGAGGTTGAACAGTTCATCCACTTTGCTAACACCTTCCACCCCAACCTCAAATTCACTTGGACCGTCTCAGACTCCTCCCTCCCCTTCCTAGACCTCTCCATTTCTATCTCGGGCAACCGACTCAACACGGACATTTACTATAAACCGACCGACTTCCACAGCTACCTAGATTACACCTCCTCCCACCCTGCTCCCTGTAAAAATGCCATCCCATATTCCCAATTCCTTCGCCTCCGCCGCATTCCTTCGCCTCCGCCGCATCTGCTCCCAGGAGGACCAATTCCAATACCGAACAACCCAGATGGCCTCCTTCTTCAAAGACTGCAATTTCCCCTCAGACGTGGTTGACGATGGTCTCCACCGCATCTCCTCCACTTCCCGCTCCTCCGCTTTTGAACCCCGCCCCTCCAACCGCCACCAGGACAGAACCCCACTGGTTCTCACCTACCACCCCACCAACGTCCAGATACATCATATCATCCTTCGTCATTTCCGCCACCTCCAAACGGACCCCACCACCAGGGATATATTTACCACCATTCCTCTATCAGCATTCTGGAAAGACCACTCCCTCCGCGACTCCCTTGTCAGGTCCACACCCCCACCAACCCAACCTCCACTCTCAGCACCTTCCCCTGCAACCGCAAGAAATGCAAAACTTGCCCCCTCACCTTAACCTCCTTCCACCTATCGCATTCCCAACGCCCCTCCCCCAAGTCCCTCCTCCCTACCTTTTATCTTATGGAAGAAAGTGAGGACTGCAGATGCTGGAGTCCTGAAGAAGGACTCATACCCGACTCTCCTGCGCCTTGGATGCTGCCTGACCTGCTGCGCCTTTCCAGCAACACATTTTCAGCTACCTTTTATCTTAGCCTGCTTGGCACACCTTCCTCATTCCTGAAGAAGGGCTTATGCCCGAAACATCGATTCTCCTGCTCCTTGGATGCTGCCTGAACTGCTGCGCTTTTCCAGCAACACATTTTTCAAAACAATTCAATACAGCCCAGGAACAGGACCCTTGGTCAACCAAACCTGCACCAATTCCTATTCCTTTGCCCTTACGCAGTTTCTATCTGTCTGTTTGCTTCCCATTCATGTCTCTATCAAGATATGACTAACACATTACTAATGTGCCTGCTTCCACCACCTCCACTGCAGTGCGTTCCAGGCACCCACCACTTTCTGTGTGAAAAATTTTCCCAGCACTTCTCCTCTAAGCGTTCCTCCTCTCACCTTGAACCCTCTTGTAGTTGACCTTTCTACCTTGGGCGGAAAAGTCTCTGACTATCCATCCTATCTCTACCTCTCATAATTTTGTCACCCCTCAGCCTCCTTCTTTCGATAGAGTCATAGAGTCCTACAGCACGGAGACTGGCCCTTTGGCCCAAACTGGTCCATGCCGACCGGACTGTCATTCCACATTAACCCCATTACCCTGCACTAGGCCCATATCCTTCTAAACATTTCCTACCCAAGTATTTGTCCAAATGCCTTTTAAATGTTGTTAATGTACCCACCTGAACACTTCTGCTGGCAGCTCATTCCATATGCGTACCACCCTCTGTGTAAAAAAAGTTGCCTCACAGGTTCCCTTTCATCCTTTCCCCTCTAATCTTAAACTGATGCCCTCTCGTCTTCCATTCCCCAACCTTGGGAAAAAGACTGAGTGCATTCACCTTGTCCAGTGAAAACAATCTGACTTTTTCCAACATCTCCTCAGACTAAAAGCCTCCAGACCAGGCAACATCCTGGTAAACCTTCTGTGCACCCTCTCCAAAGCATCTACGTCCTTCTGGTGGTGTGGCAGCCAGAACTGCACACAATATTCCAAACTAACTAAAGTGGCCTAACTAAGTCTTGCACAGTGGTAACATAACTTGCAACTTTTATAGTTGAATTGCTTGAAACAAAATCATTTTTCAGACTGTTTAGGTTTGAGGATTTCAGATCATTTCCCGTTTTTCCTACCTGATAGGCAGGGTTTGGGCAGTGCCAGTCTAATTGCTCAGTGGGTATGCCCTAAGGCATAAAGTACAAATTTCATATCATTTGGTGCCACAATTGTGAATAGCTGAAGTGTGGCCACATGAGAAATAGAAAGAATGACCCATAGGTACTGCAGTGTTTGGGGCTGAGGTACATGTTTTGGGTAAGGATAGAGATATCTTAATCTGTCTGTAGTTACAGTATTCCCAATGTGAGTGAACTTAATGAGAACTCAAAGTGGAAAATATGCCAATCCATGGATTAGTTAGAGACAAAAAAAACTGCAGATGCTGGAATCCGAAGTAGACAAGGAGTCTGAAAGCACATGGCAAGCCAGGCAGCATCGGGAGGTGAAGTGTGGAACCCTTTCATGGATTAATGTCAAATGTAAACACTGAAATTTTTTTAAAAACTCTAGCAATTTATAATATATAATACCACTGAAGTTTTTATTAATTGAAAATAAATTTTAGAAGCTGTAACATGACTTTAACAAATTCATGACAAAACATGAACACTCAAATCTTAAAGTGCAGTAAATTGCATTGATGCCCATTGGAATGTTCTTGTATGAAAAGTCAGAGCAATTTTACACACAGCAAGACTATGCAATATTAATACGATGAATAGCTGGCTAATGTGTTTTTGATGGTGAGGTGGACCCAGGAGACCAGGAGAATTCTCTTGCTCTCCTTCAAATATTACTGTTTAATCCTAAAACATAAAGAGCCATTGGCAGGGTTTACAATTCTTTAGGGTATGAAATGTTAGAACCAACCAAGACTGAAAAGTTTTAGAATGGTGGTAGACAATCAAAACAGTTTTATTAACGTGGCGACGCAACAGTTTACCAGGTAAAGAGACAGTAGAATGTTAATCCATGTGTAGAACTTCAGGATGACAGCAAACATAGGCTTTCGTTAATAACACGCACAGCCTTTGAAAAAATGGGAAAAAGAAAGAAGTTTGGTCACAAAAATAAAAGCCGAAAGAACTGCGGGTGCTGTAAATCAGAAACAGAAACAGAAATTGCTGGCAAAACTCAGCAGGTCTGGCAGCATCTGTGGAGAGAAATCAGAGTTAACATTTTGGGTCGAGTGACCCTTCCTCAGAACAGGCTGAGGATTGGGTGAGGTAAAGTCTGAGCTTATTGAAGAGGACCAGAAGCTGGGAACAAATGCAGCTGCAAGACATTTAAGAGGAGGATATACCTCCCGTGCCTCCATTTCTCTGGGGTCAACAGCACCTGAAAAGTCAAAGAAGAAAGTGAGGCAGCTTGTTTTCTCATTATGTTATCTTCCACTCCTACATGTGCTGACCAGCTGGCAAAAGTACAGAAAGCAGGGAGACCTCTATATGGCATGACATAGACAGTCTACTCTTCATCTCTATTATTTGAATGTCTGTAAACTGAGAGAGCAGGATGTTCAATGAGACCTAGGTGTTCTCCTGCACCAGTTACATGCAGGTGCAGCAAGCAGTAAAGAAGGATAACTGAATGTTGTTGTCCATGACGAGAGGGATATATAGGGATATATAGGCATATAGGTAATATGGGAGTTTAGTGAAGAAGGAAATCAGAAGGGTGAAAAGATAACCTTGGCTGAGAAGATTAGGGTGAATCCAAAGAGGTACTTCACATATATTAAAGGAGAAAGAATAACTAGAGAGAAAATAGGACCCCTCAAAGAGCAAAGTGGACATGTATGCGTAGAAACACAGGAGATGGGTGAGGTCCTCAATGAATATTTCTCCTCTGTGTTTACTGTGGTGAAAGACGTGAAGACTTGGGAGCTTGGGGAAGTTAGTAGTTATATCTTGGGGACAGTCCATATCACAGTAGAGGAGGTGTTGGATGTATTAGAATGTATGATAAATCTTCTGGTCCTGACCAGATATATCCAAGAACAAAGCAAGAGGCTAGAGAAGAAATTGCAGGGGCCCTGGCTGATATTTTTGCATCATCGTTAGCCATGGGCGATGGGTAGGGAATGTTGTGCCTTTATTCGTCACTTGAGAAGATTCTGACAGATAAGGTATACATGCATTTGAGAAGACAGGGTTTGATTAGGAGTAATCAGCATGGCTTTATGCATGGGAGATCATGCCTCACAAACTTGTTAGAGTTCTTTGATGAAGTGACCTGGAAGGTTGACAAGAGCAGGGTGGTATGTGTGGTCTATCTGGATGTCAGTAAGGCCTTTGATAAGGTTACACATGGTAGGCTGCTCTGGAAGGTTAGATCACATGAAATCCCGGAGGAGATGGCAAATTGGATACACGGTTGGCTTGATGGTAGGAAGCAGGGGGTAATAGTGGAAGGATACTTGTTGGCCTGGAGGCCTGTGACTAATGAAGTGCCTCAGGGGTTAGTGTTGGACCCATTGCTGTTTGTTATCTATAACAATGATTTGGATGAGAACGTGCAAGGCATAAAATAGGCAGTATCGTGGACAGTGAGGAAAGTTATTAAAAATTGCAGCAGAACCTCGATCAGCTGGGGGAGTGGGCCGAGAAATGGCAAATGGAGCTTATTATAGATAAGTATGAAAATCAAATCAATGTTGGAGTTCCATGGTGAATGGTAGGGCCTTAAGGAGTGTAATGGAACAGAGGGACCATGGAGTTCAGGTTCACAGTTCTCTGAAAGTAGAGTAACAGGTAGACTGGGCAGTGAAAAAAGCTTTTGGTACACTGGCCTTACTTCATCAAGGCATTGAGTAGAGAAGTTGGGAAGTTATGCTGCAGTTGTGCAGGATGTTACTGAGGCCGCACTTGGAATATTGTGTTCAGTTTTTGTCAACTTGCTGTAGGAAGGATGTTGATGAAGGATTAAACTGGAAAGAGTGTAGAGGAAATTTACAAGGATGTTGTCAGGACTCAATGGTCTGTGTTATAGGGAGAGGTTGGACAAGCTAGGACCTCTTTCTTTTGAGTGTAAGAGACTGAGGAGGGATCTTATAGCAGTGTCTAAGATCATGAGAGGCATGGATAGGGGGAATGCACTCAGTCTTTCTCCCAGGGTTGGGGAATTGAGAACTGGAGGACATTAGTGTCTGGTTAGAGGGGAAAGAATAAAAGGGACCCTGAGGGAGAGTTTTTTACACGGAGGGTAATACAAACATGGAATGAGCTGCCAGTGGAAGTGGTTGAGGCAGATTTAAAAGGCATTTGGACAAAACATGGATAGGAAAGGTTTAGAAGGATGTTGGCCAAGTGCGGGGAAATGGGGTTAGTGTAGATGGACATTTTGGTCAGTGTGGATCAGTTTGGGTGAAAGGGCCTGTCTTCATAATGCAGGGCTCTCTGACTCTGTGTCTCTATGAATAAGGAGGTCATGCTCAAATTATACAGGGCATTGGTGAAGCCACACCTGAAATATTGTGTGCAATTCGGTCTCCTTCGCTGCAGAAGGATACTTTTGCTATAGAGAGAGTGCAGCAAAGGTTTCTAAATTAATTCCTGTTTTGGCAGGACTGAGATATGAGGAGAGATTGAGTCAGTTAGGATTGCATTTGCTGGAGTTTAGAGGAATGTGGTGGGGGATCTCACAGGAACCTATAAAATTCTAACAGGGCTTACAGGATAGATACAGGAAGGATGTTCCTGATGTTGGGGGAGCCTTGAATCAAGGGTCATAGTTTAAAGATATGGGTAAACCTTGTAGGACTGAGATGAGGAGAAATTTCTTCACCCAGATAGTGGTGAGCCTATGAAGTTCAGAATGTGATTGAGGCCAAAACATGTTGTGCTTTGAAGAAGGCAGTAGATACAGCTGTTGTGGCTGAAGGGATATGGAGGAGGGTGGGATTAGACTATTGAGCTCAATGATCAGCTATGATCATGTGGAACGATGGGACAAGCTTGAGGATTGAATGATCTAGTCCTGCTCCTATCCTCTATGCTTGTAAGTTTCCCTCAATGCTTGACAAAGCAGAAAGATATTGGTAATGTTTGCCAGTTTACATTGTCTCCTACACCTTCTCCTTTTCCTCAAGAGCTTCCTCTTCCTCAGTTGAAGCTAGACAAGTACACAGGAATATCTGACAGCAAGTGTAAACCTGAAGACATCATGAATTGTAGACCATGAGCTGAATTCTTTGCTCTGAGGGGCAGATAAAGGTTAACTTTATTAATTTACAGCTCCATTCATCTGCCAAGTTGCACTTCAGTTTTCAATCTGCACCCCAGTGTTGCCAATGCTGTAAAATGTTTAATATGTACTTTAATACTAAGTGCAGCCAAGTTGGATTGATTAAATGAATTGTTTTCTTTTCACAAGCCTTAATAGAGCATCTGTGTTTTTGACTGTGCCAAAACTTGCTTTAGAAAGCGATCCTTGATGTATTTGTGATATGTAGGATGGTCACAGTGTGTTCTGCAACTAGCTACAGTTGATTGAGCTTACAGTGAAATGCAATAAGGGATTGTGATCAATGCTTGCTGGACTCTAAAGGTGAAGAGAACTGGGGTCATCTGGAAGATCGACCATTGATCATGTTCAGTAATGTAGAATGATTGTATGCATGGAAGTAAAGTGTTAGACTGATCAAGGACAAAACAGGGGCACCTCAATTTCACAATATTGCTGTGCACTAAGCAACTGGTCAAACCTGATGCACTACAGATAGGCAACCCCAGTCACACTTTAATTGCAGGGTCACTTTTGAAGCAAATTTATAGGCTGCAGGTTTGATTCAAATTGTGGTTTAATTAAAAAGATTCACCTTGTTATTTAAAAATCTATTCACTTTTTGAGGACACAAGCTGGGTTGACATCGCAGCACAATGCTAAGGTAATGCTGTAATGTTGGCAGAGTGCTCTTTCAGATGAGATATTAAATCCAGGGTCAATAGAAGTTCAGACGAAAACCTGAGGTAGAGTGGCCCATGCAGAAGCTTTTAATGGGATGGCAACAAGCCAGCAAAGAAAGATGAGAAGAAAAATTGCCGTTTATATTGTACCCTTTTCACCTTCTGATGGCTTTGTGAGCACTATACAGCCAATTAAATACTTTCAAAATGTGGACACTGGCAAGCTATAGCAATATATGAGCAGGGAACCTGGCCCCATTGAAACTGCTCCACCATTCAATAAGGTCCCAGTTGATTTGATTTTAACCTTAACTCTACATTCCTGCATATACCCTTTCCATCCTTCATCACCTTGGAAATCAAAAATCTATCTACGTCTGCCTTAGAAATACATAAAGATTCTGCATTCACTGCCTTTTGGAATTCCGAAGATTCACAACCCACTGAGAGAAAAAGAAATCCTCACCTCTATTTTAAATGGACACTCACTTATTTTTAAACTCTGACCCCTAGTTCTGGATTCTCACAAAGAGGAAATATCTTTTCCACATTCATCCAGTCAAGTCCCCTCAGGATTTTATGTGTTCTAATTAAGTCATTCCTGACTCTTCCTACCAAGTCTAGTCTGTCTAGCCTTTCCTCATAAAGCAATCCATTCATCCCAATAAACTTTCTCTGAACAGCTTTGAACACATTAACATCCTTACCTAAATATGGTAAGCAGGTCTGTACACAATACCCCAGATCTGGCCTCACCAATGTCCTGTATAACTGAAGTATAACATGCTATTTTTATAAAGTCACAAGGAGCATTAATCCTGCTGACCACTAAATACTCGAAATATCTCAATATGTGAGCCGCACATATATCCTTTTAATTTTATTTGAGTTTTTGACTAACTTTATTGAACTCGTGGCTGACTTACAGTACCCACTGATAAGAGATGATGAATTCAGAATCGATTCCTTAATTTACTCTCTCATGCGGGCGTTACTGCCAAGACCTGAATTTGTTGTCCATCCCTCATTATGCTTAGACTCAGTGACTGTGGGTCTGGAATCTCATGTAGGCAGATTTGTGAACCAGATAGATTTTTATGACATTTAGTAATTGCCAGCTCTCTTTTATTAATTTTTGCCACCAGATTCCCTAGTGGGATTTGAATACCTGTGGGTCTCTGAATTATTAGTCAGTAACATTTTCAACATGCCACTATCACCAGCTACCTAGTTAAAAATCACACAACACCAGGTTATAGTCCAACAGGTTTCATTGGAAGCACTAGCTCTTGGAGCACCGCTCCTTCATCAGGTGGTTGAACAGATGGAAGACTCATCAAACAATCAAGGTATTTTTCAATGTATAATTTCAGTTACATCACACTGTAAACCTTTGCTATAAATCCTGTGTCTTACAATTGTGTCCTCTATAACCACCTGATGAAGGAGCGTCACTCCAAAAGCTTGTGCTTCCAATTAAACCTGTTGGACTATAACCTGGTGTTGTGTGATTTTTAACTTTGTACACCCCAGTCCAACACTGGCATCTCTAAATCATGACCAGCTACCTAGCTAGCATCGTTGAATAGCAAATTAAGTCTGCTTCCCCTCTCCCCTTTCCTATCCCAGAGACGTTGAGGCCAAATCCTAATCCCAAGGATCCCAAACTACAATTTACACAGATAATTTACAGTTGGGGACCAAGTGCAATGCATCAAAGTTTGCAGATGTCACTGAGGTGAGTGATAGACGAAAGTGTGCAGAGGACATTGAAAGTCTGTATAGGGATCCAAATAGGTTAACTGAATGGGCAAGGTCTGGCAGATGGAGTATAATGTTGGTAAATGTCAGGTTGTCCATTTTGGTAGGAATAACAGCAAAATGGACTATTATTTAAATTGTGAAAAAAAACAGCACACTGCCATGCAGAGGGATCTGGGTGTCCTTGTGCATGAATCACAAATTGGTTTATAGTTGTTATGACTCAGCAGTGAACTCCTCTGTTAATTAAGCCAAACACCCAGAAAAGCTCACCTCATCTCATAATCTGTTAAATTGTGAGTGACAGAGAATTCCCAAATTCCACTATTTAAAGAAAATGACATCAACTTAACTCTAAAACTGAATATTAAACAACAAATATTCACAACTCTAAGACCCCTTCCTCTTAATTGCTTATTATCTGCCTCCAACTCTATGACAATATATTATTCCAATAAGACACATATTAAAACGACATCAGCTTAATTTCAAAACACACAGCCACTGTCGTCTTTGGTGCCTGTCTTCCTCCGACTTAAGATCTCTCTGGGTCATCTTCTTTCTTTTTACTGTGAAAATGTTTCATATGCAAAGGTACCTTTGATAAAGCGAGTTTCCTAATTTCTTGGGTCTCTTTCAATGGCAGTTACTCTCTCTGCAATTTTCAAAATGTCTGCGCATTTTTGTATCTCCAACATCGGGTCGTCTCATTGTTTCGATATTGGCAAAACAATAAATTTAAACTTGATTGGGGCATAATTTAAACTGATTGGCTAAATTGGAATTGTTGTCAAAACAGCAAACAACACACATATCCATTTCACAGTCAAATGTTACATATTTCAATTTTCCAATATACTCTGAGACTGCCATCCAGTCATATGCACAGGTGTTTGTAATATCTCATTCAGAACAGCATTCACGCTCTCTTAAAGTACCCACCTTCAAATTCATAACATCGGTTCAGCAGGTAATTAAGAAGGCAAATGGAATATTGTCCTTCATTGCTAGAGGGATAGAGTTTAAAAACATGGAGGTTATGTTTCAGCTGTATAGGGTGCTGGTGAGGCCACACCTGGAGTACTGTGTACAGTTTTGATCTCCTTACTTGAGAAAGGATGTACTGGAGGGGGTGCAGGGGAGGTTCACCAGGTTGATTCCAGAATTGAGAGGGTTAGCTAATGAGGAAACACTAAGTAGACTGGGATCATACTGATTGGAATTTAGAAGAATGAGGGGGCACCTTATAAAAATTTATCAAATTATGAAGGGAATCGATAAGGTAGAAGCATGGAAGTTGCTTCCACAGGTGGGTGAAACTAGACCAAGAGGGCATTGCCTCAAAACCAGGGGGAACAGATTTAGGACTGAATTGAGGAGGAATGTTTTCACCCAGAGGTTTGTGATTAGATTCCCTACAATGTGGGAACAGGCCCTTTGGCCCAATAAATCCGCACCGATCCTCCCAAAAGCAACCCACCCAAACCCAATTCAGTTTGACTAATGCACCTAACACTATGGACAATTTAGGATAGCCAATTCACCTAACTAGCACATCTTTGGACTGTGGGAGGAAACCGGAGCACTCAGAAGAAACCCATGCAGACACGGGGAGAATGTGCAAACTCCACACAGATGTTGCCCAAGGCTGGAATCAAACCTGTGTCCCTGGTGTTGTGAGGCAGCAATGCTAACCACACAGCCACCGTGCTGCCCCTGTGGAATTCCCTGCCCAGTGAAGCAGTTGAGGCTAACTCATTGAATGTTTTTAAGACAAAGATGGATAGATTTTTGAACAGTAAAGGAATTAAGGGTGACAGTAAGTGGAGCTGAGGCCATGAAAATGATCAGCCATGATCTTATTAAATGGCGGAGCAGGCTCATAGGGGTCAGATGGCCTACTCCTGCTCCTAGTTCTTATGTTCTTATAATCTCCAGCAATCTGTTTTTGTTTGTTTCAGATCCCCAGCATCTGTAGTTCTTTGTTGTATTTGAGTGTTTAATCCCTAGAGGTGTCCTGTCCAACTTACAAACCTTGATGTTTGAGTAGATCTCATGATTATAATGTTGACATTTAATTCTAAATAGTACTGTGTGCGCCAAAAGGTGTCATATTTCCTATTGGCTAATCATCCTGTTTGTACCGAAACTAGTCATTTACTGGGTGGTGTATGTAGTGGCTGGAAAGAGGTTAGTAAATACCTCTAGCTATTGTGTGTAAAGTTTACTGGTGCAGAATGTAGCAGAGTTATTTTGTTTTTGACAAGGCGAATTAAAAGGCAAAACTAATAGTACAACTTATAATTTACTCTGTGGCAAATCTTTCACAACATGTACACTTCAGCAAAATACTACACATCGAAGCTTGAAGTTTGAGATGTCGTAGGTTATAATTATCAATTGAATAATTGCAGCTGTTCAAGCTGTTTGGAATATATCTTGTGTTGAACTACACTCATATAGTTGAAGAGCACAGCAGTAGTTTAAAGTTGCCGAACCAGATGTTCCTTAACTATGGAGAAAGTGACAACTGCAGATGCTGGAGATCAGAGTCAAAAAGTGTGGTGCTGGAAAAGCACAGCAGGTCAGGCAGCATCCGAGGAGCAGGACAGTCAAAGTTTCAAGTATAAGCTCTTCATCAGAAATGACGGGGGGTCCCAAGGGGGCTGAGAGATAACTGGGAGGGGGTGGGGCTGGGCAGCGGCTAGGAATGTGATAGGTAGATGAAGATGGGAGTGATGCTGATAGGTCAGAGTGGAAGGTGGAGTGGATAGGTGGGAAGGAAGATGGACAGGTATGACAATTCAAGAGGGCGGTGTTGAGTTGGAGGGTTGGATCCGGGATAAGGTGGAGGGGAGGTGAGGAAAGATGAGGTGTTCTTCCTTCAGGCGTCAGGTGGTTAGGGTTTGGCAATGGAGGAGGCCCAGGACCTGGAGGTCCTTGGCGGACTGGGGGGTGGGGGGGGCACGTTGAAGTGTTCGGCCACAGAGCAGTGGGGCTGATTGTTGCCTGTGTCCCGGAGATGTTCTGTGACATGTTCCGCAAGTGGTCGTCCTGTCTCCCCAATGTAGAGGAGATCACATTGAGAGCAACAAACGCAGATGTTCCTTAACACTGAGGTTAGTCTGTGGGAACCAAACAAAGGTCAGTTTCAGTGGTCTTTATGCTTCTTGTAGATGAAAGCCTGGATTGCCAGGTCCATTCATGGGCAGGATATGGGGGATGGGACCATCAGAATTAACCCAAATGATGACATAATGGCTCACCTGAGATTTCCAGAACCATGATGTTCCTCGCTAGTGTGTGTGGATTAATCCCAACAGGAATTGTTTGAGGGTTGCAAAGATAAGCATACATTGACCACATTCCAAACTAGCCTTTTGAAATGCTGCAAAAAATTGTTGTCTATTGGAGTCTTTCCAGAGGCTGCTTGGCATAAATATTTGATGACAACATAAGATGGCTAGCACCCTAAATACAGGATCCAGGAGAAATACAGGATCTGTTGGCTAGTGTTGGCCCTGTAGGCTAATGATGGACCTGATGGATGGTGATGGACCCATAGGCCAATGATATTCCTGTGAACCCTTGAAGGATCTGTGAGCTAGTGATAGCCTGTAGGCCAGTGATAAACCTGTTAACTAGTGATGGACCTATTACTAGTGATGGACGTGCAGGTCAGTGATGGGCCTGTAGGCTGGTGATGGGCTAGAAGTTAGTAAGGTGCTGTTGGAACAGCCTTGATGAATTTCTGCAGTACCTTGTAGATGGTACATACTGCTGCCATTCTGCAATGGGGTGAAGGGAAGTATGTTAACAGAGATGGATGGGGTGCCAATCAAATAGGCTGCTTTTAAAGCTGTTTGAAGCTGTTGAAGCCGCACTCATCCATAGAGTCATAGAGATCTATAGCAAAGAAAAAGGACCTTCAGCCCACCAATGCTGTACAGGCCAAAAACAAGCACCTAATTATTCTAAACCCATTTTCTAGTACTTGGCCCTTGTATTGTCTTGACATGCAAGTGCACATCTAAACACTTAGAATCATACAATCCCTACAGTTGGGCAATCAGGCCATTCAGCCTATCGAGTCCACACTGACACTCTGAAGAGCATCCCATCCAGACCCAAACCGTACCCTATCCCTGTATCCCTGTAACCCTTACATTTCCAATGGCTAGTCCACTAGCCTGCACACTCTGATTTGATTTGATTTGCTTATTATTGTGTCATGCACTTAAGTACAGTGAAAAGTTTGGTTTTGCGTGCAATATGGGCAGATCATACGATACAAAGTCACAAAGCTCACAAGGTGATTGAACAGGGTGAGGAATACAAAATTACAGCTGCAAAGAAAGCGCACAAAAAGCAAAATTAATATTAGATTCAAAATTAGAGAGGTCCATTCAGCAATCTAATAATACAGAAGCCATTCTTGAAACTTTGGTACGCGTGTTTAAACTTTTGTATCTTCTGCCTGATGGAAGAGGTTAGAAGAGATTGTAACAGGGGTGGGAGGGGTGTTTAATAATGTTGGCTGTCTTCCTGTGGCAATGAGAAGTGTAGATGGAGTCCATGTTTGGGAGGTTGGCAGGTATAATCGAGTGGGCTGAGTTCACAATTCTTTGTAGCTTCTTACAGTCCTGGGCAGAGCAGTTTCTGTACCAAACCGTTATGCGCCCAGATAGACTGATTTTTTTGGTGCATCTCTTAAAGTGGGAGAGGGTCGTTTTGGACATTCCAAGTTTCCTTAGCCACCAAGGAAGAAGAGATGTTGTTGTGCCTTCTTGTCCATCACATCAATATGGGTGGTTGAGGACAGGTTGTTAGTGATTGTCACTCCTAGGAACTTGATGCTGTCCATCATCTTTGCCTCAGCTCCATTGATGTAGATAGGGGCATGACCTCCTCCTCCTCGCTTCTTGAAGTCAATGAACAGCTCTTTAGTTTAGTTGACATCGAGGGCTGGATTGTTATCTTTACACCACACCACCAAGCCTGACATAGATATCCTTACTATCTAGATATTTGAAGGATGAGTGTAGGGCTCGGGCACCTTGGACTCTTTGGGCAATTTAGCATGGCCAATCCACCTAACCTACACGTCTTTGGACTGTGGGAGGAAACCGGAGTACCCGGAGGAAACCCATACAGACACAGGGAGAACGTGCAACCTCCACACAGACAATCCCCAAGGGTGGAATCAAACCTGGGTCCTTGGCACTGTGAGGCAGCAATGCTAACCTTTGAGTGACCATGCTGGCCCTTGTTAAATGTTGTGAGAGTTTCTGTCTCTACCACCCTTACAGGCACTATGTGCCATATTCCCACCACCCTGTGGGAGGAAAGGGTTTCCTCTCACCTCCTCTAAGCCTTTTGTCCCTTAAATCAATGCTGCTAGTGGTTGATCCCTCCACCAAGGGGAAGAGCCTCTTCCTGTCTAACCTGCCTGTGCCATTTATGGCCACTCTCAACCTCTTCTACTCTAAGAAAAAGAACCCCAATCTCTCTTCATAACTGAAACTCTCCAGACCAGGCAACATCCTGGTAAATCTCTTCTGCACCCTGTCCAGTGCAATCACATTCCCCCTGTAGTGTGGATTTCTGAACTGCAAACAATGCTCTACTTCACCAATGTGTTCCACAGTCCCAGCACAACATCCCTGCTTTGAAACTCCATGCCTTGGCTCATAAACGTAAGTATCTCATATACCTTCTTAACCACTTCATCCACCTGTCCCACTACCTTAGGGACTGGTGTACATGTAAAGCAAGGCCCCAGGGTCCTATTGCCCATCATGTCTTCCCTTGATTTATTTGTCCTGTCCTAGTATGTAACCTCACACATATCGAGATTGAATTCCATTTGCCACTCTTCAGTCCATCTATGTTCTCGTGTTGTCTAAGGCTATTCTCCCCAATATTTCAGACCTCACCAATTTTTATATCATTTGCCGTTTACTGGTCAGCTCACTGAAATTCAAGTCTAAATTACTTATACATATGACAAACAGCGAGAACCTCATTATAATCATTACATCCCTCCCTCTCTGAGTCTAGTTCTTTGTTATTCTAGCTCCTCCTGGGTGTTTTAGCACTGGGTCAGCTTCCCCCAACTCGGTCTCTGATACGAGCGCCATATAACATACAGTTGCTCACCTCTTGCACCTGGAATATCTTGAAAGAAATTAATTCTCTTCATCAGGCGTGAAAACATTGAGACGGCTGTTCAACACTTGACAGAAAGGGAGAACCCATGGGTCCTGGAAGAGTCAGAACAGTTGTCGAGGAGCCGGGACCATTTTGCTCCCGTACTGTTTACGAGATTGCAGCTTTCACCTGGCCTACGTGCTTGGTCAGGACCGTCACACCTTCCTGAACTTTATACGTCACTAGACCTAACAAGCTGTCAGGACGATTTCCCATTGCTTTTCATCTGCTCCAATGTCATTTAACCCAAAAAAAAAATACATTCTGGACCCAATCTTCAACAATCTGAATCAAGAGTCCCAACAGTGGCACTATGCCAGAAATGTTTACCCCAACTCAAACATAACTGTACAAGTGAATTTCTTCAGCAGCATGCTTTTGTCTCATCACCACTAAAATAACTCTACAAGAGGCTGGTCTCCTGTCACCAAGCCACCCTGATTTCACACGTGGAGAGTCCTTGATACTGCTCCGGCTTCCTCAGAACCAGTTTTCAGAGAGAACCGAACCTCTGACCCCCTCATTTATTTTTTTTCTTTTTCTTTTTCTTTTGGTCTACATCTGCTTCTCCCTCTTACAGTCTTATGAGGACTGTGCTGTGGTTACTCCAGCCAACAACATCATTGATATGTCTGCAAAAGGTAAACTGATGAGGA
Organism: Hemiscyllium ocellatum; assembly: GCF_020745735.1. Classification (NCBI taxonomy): domain Eukaryota; kingdom Metazoa; phylum Chordata; class Chondrichthyes; order Orectolobiformes; family Hemiscylliidae; genus Hemiscyllium; species Hemiscyllium ocellatum. The sequence goes on along the minus strand of NC_083401.1, from coordinate 29,975,569 downwards.
TGAAGTCAACTGTGTTATTCCCTTGTGTTAATTCTGTCATCTCAGAACATGAGCCTGTTCTGTCAACTGTGTAATTCAGGACACAGTTAATCTGCTCAGTAGTAGTGCTACCAAGCCACTCTTACCAATGGACATAGAAGCTTCTAATCAAAATAAATAATGTACCCTTTCATGCAAGTGTAACACTCCCATTTATTTTTTTTTTCTCCTGTTTATTTTTATTTTATGAAACAAATTACAAAAACAGTTTACAACAATCAGTTACATTTACAGCTGCGTACAAGAGACAGCAATTTTACAAGGGAGAGGAGCAGCAAAGCCAGGCCCCAAACCCGACCATTCAACCAGTTTTCAGGGAAAGGTAGACAAATCTCAAATCCCAGTTTCACATAAAAATATAAAGAGACATCAACAGTGACATTTGTACATTAGACAATATGGTTACATACAAAAGTGCAGACAATACAGACCCAGCAAGCCCCCGCCCCTCCTATCTTCCGACCATTCTAAGGCAGCCCGCCCCTACCCATCTTCCGGTTCTCGGTCCACCCCATGCCCCTTCCAGTTCTCGGTCCACCCTGACACACCTTTCGACCACCTCTAGGACAGCCCGCCCCAGTACCCGCCCGGGGTGACAGCGGGTCAGGACGCCTACCCACCTTTGGTTTCACTAACCACTCTCAGCACCTTTCGACCACCTCTGGGGCAGTCCGCCCTGGTACCTGCCCGGGGTGACAGTGCTGAGGACGGCTACCCACCTTCTGGCTCTCGGTCTGCCCCTACATACCATTGGGCTCTCACCCACCCCGTTGCGCCTCCGACCAGTGGGCTATCCTGGCACACCTTTCAGCCATCTCTAGGACAAGCACTCCCGTTTATATCTGTCAGCCAGGAATCCCAGATTGGACCAGGTTAACAGCCCCAGTTAGGGAACTCCTATCCTATGAGGTCCACCTAGCTGACCTTATGACAATCACTATACTTATTGTGTGCAGTTGTTGTTAAAGTTTGTAAACTTACTTTGGACAATGTTTTTGAAAACTCATCACTTTTTGATCTTTTATGGAGTATTACAAATATAAATGTTTACTGAGATTGTTCTGTGTTAGAACTGTGTTGTTAATTTATGTAAATAGAGGGGTGAATGGGGTCATGTGACCTACTCTGTATTCTGTTGATTATTAAAGTGGGGCTCAGTTGTTCAGCTGCAAAGAAGCTACAAGGTGGTCTATATATCTACAATGACCAGGTAAGTCTCTCACACAATGGATAGACTCAGTTTCCAAAGCTCAAGGAAGTGTTTGGAATATTGCATTTTGAAAATTGTTTTACCTTAAACTGTCTATTTAATTTCAAGATAGACTGAAGATGGTGGTCTGAAAGATAGCTAACTAATCAGGGGAGGGGAGACAATGGCTTTGTGGTATTATCACCTGACTGTTAATCCAGAGACCCCTGAAACATTCTGGGTGACCTGGGTTCAAATCCTGCCAGGTTCAATAAAAGTCTGGAATGAAGAGTCCAATAATGACCATGAATCCATTGTTGATTTTTGGAAAATCCTATATGGTTCACTAGTGGAAACTGCATCCTTACCTGGTCAGGCCTACATATGACTCCAGACCCACAGAAATGTGATTGACTCTTAACTATGCTTTGAGCAATTAAGGATGTGCAACAAATACTGGCCTCATCTGCCATCCCTGTCATCCCCTGAAAGAATAAAAGACCCATGTGATTCGCATCGACATAGAGGTGGCTTTTGGGAAGAAAGAAGTCCATAGGGAACCAATTGAGGATCAGGTTGCAGGTTTTTCGTAAAAGATCCCTGAACCCCTTTGACAAGGGCACGCTGCGGGAGAGACAGCAGCAGCAAGCCATTATTATTATCCACCATAGGAAATACAATGAGGTCATGCTCATCTTGAAAGAATTGATTCATACGATTTTAAATGAGACTGAAAGATACACCTAACTTGGCTAGAGGGGATGTGATCATGAAAACCTGTTCTGGGGTTAGAAGTTGCTCAGTTGGAAAAAGAAAACAGAAGCAAGTCCATGGAACTAAGAAGCACATTTGACTAATTCCTGGAGAATGAAGTATCCACTTAGGGAACAGAGCAAAATATAACTATGGAAGAAGGTTTTCAGTCGCTTTAAAAGTTGGTGAGAAACCTTCCTTTAATTTAGAGTATAAATTGCCTTCTGAAACAGGGGATTAGATTTTACACATTCCATTGTGTGAAGGCAGAAAGATCAATTTGTTCTTCCCCCACCATTTCGGAATGTTGAATCTTTGGACGGCCAATTACCAGCTCGCTACTGGGAATGGCAGCCAATCAGCCTTGTGAAGGGCGGGTCTATTGTCAATGAGGATCCCAGAGCAGGATGTCCAGCAGGAGAGGGGTCTGGCAGTCATTTCTGCCACCAGTGTAAAGACACCCCCCACCCCCATCTTCTCTCACACATGCTGTTTAATTGTTATATCTATCTCATAAAATCTGAACAAATCAAGTCTGGTGCTATTCCCTTCACCATCCGACTCTACTGCTCTATGCAGCCATATTCCTGTTTGCAACCCTTTTATACCACCCCTGTGCTATCTCATCAGATGTGTTCACTCTCAACATTTTTATCACAGAAAGAAAATGGATTGGGAATGAAAATTTGTAGTTGATCGCCTTTTTTTAACAGGTTGAGTGGTTTGTCAATTTGGGCTTTTTCAAAAAAGGTGGTAAAATTTTCACTTTTGCGCGCATTCTCCTTCTGTATTAACAGAGGCTGGTGAGATGATATTGGATTACCCACCTGATGCCATCTTGTCAGAGCATAACTGTTGCTTTGTGGTTGTAGCACATACTCCAGTGTTCAGTTAATGTTGCCTTTAGCCTGTTCGAAAGCGATCTGTGTGATCCTTAGAGTCAGGCAGTAGAAGTTTGAATTTTATTTCAGAAGGACTCTATGGAGTTGAAAACAAAGCTCTGAGCAAGGGTCACTGGACCTGAAATGCTAACTCTGACTTCTCTCCAAAGATGCTGCCAGACCTGCTGAGATTTTCCAACAATTTCTGTTTTAGTTTCTGATTTCCTGCATCCGCAGTTCTTTTGGTTTTTAATGGAAACAAAGTTATGTGAGCATTGAAGTCAGTCGGTCATGAGAGTTAATTGAATTGAAAGGAGACAAAGTTGCTGACTTGACATGATAATGGGCCCAGCACCTTTCATATTTCATCACAATCTGGTCTCCTGAAAACGTTCAGCAATGCATGAAATGACATATAGCCTGTCCTCAGCACTTTGACATTCAAGAACTATCAGTGTCTTTGATTAGACCAACCATGAACAGTGCAATAGGTTAGGTCCCTGCCAAATAGCCCAGCAGCTGTTTCAACCAGATCGTGAACCTTTCCAATGCTGACAGTTCTGTCAGATGCATAATTTTCTTAAACGCACCACTAATTCCACCAAACAGCTAAAACCACTTCAAATCGAAACATGAGAAACTAGGGGGAATGAAGTTTTGAGTGTGTCTTCAGAACTACCATGTTGCTACGTGCCTGGCCATTCTGTTGTAGTGGTGGAAAGCTTGGACAGGCTGAGGAATTCTCCATTGCTTAAGAGAGTATTCCTGGAGCTTAAGGTCTTTTGTAAAAGAAGTGGTTATTCAACGTTCTGTGAAATATACACTTTTCGATCTGCACCTCTCTTCGTGAGTCTTCTCATCAAGTGATCTACATCGCTAATATTGTTGCTTACTTTGGTTTTACTCACAGTCGGAACGTAGGCGTCGCTGGCTGGATCATTTGTCCTCAGTTGTCTTTGAGAAGGTGATGGTGAGGTGCCTTCTTGAACTACTTCAGCTCACCTACTGTAGGTAGAACCACATTGCCATTAGGGAGGGAATTCCTTGATTTTGACCCAGTGACACTGAAGGAATGGTGATATCTTTCCTAGTCGGGATAGCGAGTGACTTTCAGGAAACTTGCAAGTGATGGCATTCCCATGTATCTCTGCCATTGTCCTTGGAAATGGAATTGGCTGTGGGTTTGGAAGGTGCTGTCAAAGGATCTTTGGTGAATTTTAGCAATACATCATATAGATTATATCCTTATCCATGTATTAAGCCTTTATTTTACATATGTACTGTTATACTGTTACATTGTCATACTGTAACCAATCTTGTTACTGAAGAAGATGTACCTAGGTACCTTTGTACCAAAGATGGCACAATAAGTGGCAACTTATAGAATTTTCACTACTTATTTGAATACATGTGACAATAAAGCTAATTCAATTCAATTCAATTCAATATGCCTCCAAGCCATTGCCTGGTTGCAATCTCTATCTTTTCAATAAGGTCTATATCCTCCTACTCTGATTCAATCCATTCAATCCCTCAGCTTTGATTATCCACTTGATTGACCATTAGAATATACCTTTTGAATTTTGGTCCTTTCTCTGAATGCATTTTGCACATGATTAGGAAGGCGAATAGAATGTTAACCTTCATTACAAAACGATTTGAATACAGGAGTAATGAATCCTTGCTTTATTTATATAGGATCTTGGTTAGACCATACCCTGTGTGCAGCTTTGGTCTCCTTATTTCAGGAATGGTGTTAATGCCATGGAGAGAGTGCAATGAAAGTTCACCAGGCATGCTTGCAGAATGGTGGGTTTGTCCTCTGAAGAAAGATTGGGCAAAATGAACCTGTATTCCTTAGATTTCATTGAATCTTACAAAATACTAAACATAGAACATAAAACAATACAGCACAATACAGACCCCTTCAACCCTTGATGTTGTGCTGACCTTTTATCCTACTCTAAGATCAAACTGACCTACATACCCTTCATTTTGCTATCATCCATGTGCCTATTGAAGAGTCTTGTACATGTCCCTAATGTATCTGACCCTACTACCACTGCTGGCAGTGCATTCCACACACCTACCACTCTCTGTATAAAGAACCTACCTCTGACATCTCCTCAAACCTTCCTCCGATCATCTTAAAATTATGCCCCCTCGTGATAGCCATTTCTGCCCTAGGAAAGAGTTTCTGACTATTCACTCTATCTATGCCTCTTATCATCTTGTACACCTCTATCAAGTCACTTCTCATCCTTCTTTGCTCCAACGAGAAAAGAGCTTACTCACCTCAACCTTTCTTTATAAGACATGGCAGCATCCTGGTAAATCTCCTCTGCACCTTCTCCAAAGCTCCCAAACCCTTCCTATAATGAGGCAACAAGAACTGAAAATAATATTGCAAGCATGGTCTAACCAGGGCTCTATAGAGCTGCAACATAACCTCGCAGCTCTTAAACTCAATCCCCTTGCTCATGAAAGCTAACACACCATATGCCTTCTTAAGGAACCTATCAACTTGGGTGGCAACTCTGAGGGATCTATGGACATGGACCCTAAGATCCCTCTGTTCCTCTACACTGCCAAGAATCCTGCCTTTAACCCTGTATTCTGCATTCAAATACAACCTTAAAAATAAATAAAATTAAAAAAAGTCACACTTTTCCAGGTTGAACTCCATCTGCCACTTATCAGTCCAATTCTACATCCTGTCAATGTCCTGTTGCAACCTACAACAGCCCTTCACACTATCCACAACTCCACCAACCTTTGTATCATCGGCAACCTTGCTAACCCACTCTTCCACTTCCTCATCCGAATCATTTCTATCACAAGGAGCAGAGGTCCCATGACACATGCCTGCGGAACACCACTGGTCACTGAACTCCAGGCTGAATACTGTCCATCTACTACCCTCCTCTGTCTGTTATGGGCCAGCCAATTCTGTATCTAGACAGCCAGATTTCCCTGTAACCCTCATGCCTCCTGACTTTCTGAATGTGCCGACTATGGGTTATTTACCAAATGCCTTGCTAAAATCTATGTACAGCACATCCACTGCTCTACCCTCTTCAATTTGTTTTTCCATATCCTCAAAGAACTCAATAAGGTTCGTGAGGCATGACCTGCTCCTCTCAAAGCCACACTATCTCTAATCAAACAATTTTTTTCCAAGTAATCATAAATCCTGTCTCTCAGAACTTCTCCAATACTTTGCCAATCACAGACGTAAGACTGACTGGTCTGTAATTACCAATATTATCTCTATTCCCTTTCTTGAACAAGGGAATAACATATGCCACCTTCCAATCATCTGAGGATGCAAAGATCATCACCAAAGGTGCAGCAATCTCTTCCCTCTTCCTGTAGAAACCTTGAGTGTATCCCATCTGGCCCAGGGGACTTATCTATCTTTATATTTTCCAAAATGTTCAGCACATACTCCTTCTTAACATCAACCTGTTTGAGCATATCGTCCTGTTTCACAATGTCTTCAGAAACAACAAGGTCCATCTCAGTAGTGAATACTGAAGCAAAGTATTCATTAAGGACCTCCCCTATCTCCTCCAACTCAAGGCACAAGTTCCATCCACTATCCCTGATTGGCCCTACCCTCACTTGGCCCTCACATAAGTGTAGAATGCCTTAGGGATTTCCTTAATCCTACCTGCTAAAGCCTCTTCATACCACCTTCTTGCTCTCCTAAGTCCATTCTTCAGTTCCTTCCTGGCTACCTTGTAATCTCTACAGCCCTGTCTGATCCTTGCCTCCCCAACTTTAAGAAAGCTTCCTTCTTCCTCTTGACTAAGTGTTTCACACCCCTTGTCACCCAAGGCTCTTTCAATCTACCATCCTTGCATTGCCTCAATGGAACAAATTTAACCAGCACAATCAGCAAGTGCTTCCTAAACAACCTCCACATTTCTGTTGTCCATTTTCCTGAGATGGAAAATGGCAGAACAGGCTCAAGGGCCTGAATGGCCTTCTCCTACTCCTATTTGCTCTGTTTCTATGGTCCGCATCATACCTTTACCCACCAACCTTTGTTCCACATCCCCTGGCATCCTTGGCATCTTATGGCCAAGGTATCTTTCAAGGACACATCTGCACTGTTGCAAACTAGGTCTATGATCAACCAGCTGAAAATGTGTTGCTGGTTAAAGCACAGCAGGTTAGGCAGCATCCAAGGAACAGGAAATTCGACGTTTCGGGCACAAGCCCTTCATCAGGAATGCAACGTCGAATTTCCTGTTCCTTGGATGCTGCCTAATCTGCTGTGCTTTAACCAGCAACACATTTTCAGCTGTGATCTCCAGCATCTGCAGACCTCATTTTTTACCCTATGATCAACCAGGTTTAGATAGCACAAGGAGTCACAGAACTTACAGCATGGAAACAGACCATCTGATCCAACTCATTCATAGATATCCTAAATTAATTTAATTCCATTTGCCAACATTTGGCCCATATCCCTCTAAATCCTCGCAAGAATAAGTTTACACCACTTCTCCTGCATACGGGGCTTATTTGTGATCCTGATGTAATGGGACACTATTGCGCATATGCCATTTGGGAAGCTGATACCATTCTCAAACATTTATATAATGCACATTGGTGACAACTGATCGTGATCCATTCTCTACTGTCAGCCTTAGGATTAAGGTTTGAATCTTCCCTGACCAAAAAAAAAGTCTGCTTTCTGATTAAAGGCCAGAAACAGTACAATCTCTCTGAGACGTCGTCATAATGAGGAACACAATACTTGCATTTCTCTCCAACTTATTCCCAAGATCCATATTTATTGTCTACCATACTCTGAGGAGAGCAATAGAGAGGGCTGGTTATAATCAGCAAGTTGTTAGGTGGTTAAAGATGACAAAGAATGAATGCTTTGTATGACAAATTGTTCTTTAAATATTCATTTTATGTAACTTTTATAAATCATAAGGATTTTTATCCCGAAAAGCACTCAGAATACTTTTGGGTATTAATATTTTATTGTAAGCCTCATTTTCTGCAAAATGTCTCACGGTTTTGAAATAAATTATGCATTTTTAAGATCTGAATGCAAATTTCGAATCACAGCATGGTGTAAAATGACAATTCCAGTTGATCACAAAGACCCTGGCTCCAGTCAAATGACCAAAACCAATGAAAATTTTACATCTTATCTCTGCAGCCATGTGTGCTGTCATCAGCCTGGCATGATGTCACCACCGTACAGCTTAGTAAGGTTCTTTTGATGCAGTCTCATTAGTGTGGACTGCAGACTTCAATAACTCTAATCGGTTGAGACGGAATATATGCCCAGGCCCATGGACAGCTGCCCAACATGGAGCATGATCCTGGGATCTTCCATACGTGCCCTGTTGGAATCTCAGTGTGAAACAGAAAGCTGTGACTGCTGTATTCGTCTTCTTTCTGTATTGAATAGGCAGGGCCCATGTTATGCTTGAACCCAGGCAGCAGAAAGTTGGTGGATGTTGATCCTTTCCGTTCACTGTAAAGATCCCAAATGGATTTGGGCAGCTTCCCAACTGAAAATATTCTAACAAGGAGGCTCAATTTCAAATCCCCCCTCATCACCTCTTGACCTCATGTATAACAATCAAATTTCACACCGCTTCTTCAAAGGATAAGAGTGTTAGAAATCACAACAATGCCTCTACTTTCATTGGAGGCTAAGAAAACACAACGTGTCCATAAATTCTCTTACCAATTTTTATAGATGCACCATAGAAAGCATTCTATCTGGATGCATCACCTTATGGTTTGGCAATTGTTCTGCCTAGGACCATATGAAACAACAGAAAGTTGTGAACATAGCCCAGTCCATCACGCAAGCCAACCTTCCATCCACTGACTTCATCTATACTTCTTGTTGTCTCGGGAAGGCACCAACATCATCAAAGACCCCTCCCAGAGTTATAATCTCATCCAAATCTTCCATTGGGCAAAAGATACAAAAGCTTAAACACACATATGAACAAATTTAAGAACAGCGTGTTCCACTCTGTTATTAAATGGCTGAATGGACCTCTCAAATTTTAAATTTAATGTTGATCCCACTGTTTGTGTACCTGCTCTGCAGCCTTAACATTGTATTCCCCATTCTGTTCTATTACCCTTATTCACTTTTTATGGTATGATCTGTCTGTACTGCACACAAATCATCAACTTTTCACTGTACCTCGGGTACATGTGATAATAATAATTAAATCAAATCAAAATTTTCAGACCACCTCAATACTTGGCAAGATCAAAGAATAAGACCATAAGACATTGGAGCACAAGTAGACCTTTCAGCCCATCGAGTCTGTTCTACCTTCAATGAGATCGTGGCTGATCTGATAAACCTCAATTCCACTTTTGTCCTTTTCCAAACACCTCTTGATTCCTTCACCAATTGACAATTACTTAGATTACAAAGTGATCATCTGATGGTGAATCTTCCCTCAGTTTTGGTTTCCAAGCTATCGTCTTGTCTTGTAGATGTCTATTTTATGCCTCAAGTCATTCCTCCCCAAAATTGCCTGTTAATTTTTTTTTCTAATCCTAAAATATTTAATTCTGCATCTTCTTGTCTCACCTCCATAAGAAATGAGTTCAACACACAAAAAGACATTGGGGAAATTATGTGGAAGAATGTGAGGGACAAATTTCATTTTTTAAATTCTTTCACTGGATGACAGCATCACTGAATGGTCCAGCATTTATTGCCCATCCCTTATTGTCCAGAGGGCAGTTGAGAGACAACCACATTGCTGTGGGTCTGGAGTCACTTACAGGCCAGACCAGATAAGAACAGTTTCTCTCCCTGAAGAACATTAATGAACCAGATAGTTTTGTCCCAATGATTAACAATTAATTCATGGTCATCATCAGATTCTTAATTCCAGATTTTTATTGAATTCAAATTCCATCATCTGCTGTGCTGACATTTGAACCCAGGTCCCTAGGAAATTACCGAGGTCTCTGGATTAATGGTCCAGCGATAATACCACGAATGCCATCACCTCTCCCTGAAATGTACATTGCATTTCAGTTACTCTTTTAAGTATTCATCCTGTCCAGGTGAACTTGTTTCAGTATGTGCAATGAAAATAGGTAGGAAGAGAGATGGGGATATAAGGCAGAAATTCAGGGAGCTAGGATGGAAGCTTAGAGCTAGAATGAACAGAGTTGTCTCTGGTTTGTTGTGAGGCGAGGAATAGGGAGAGAGAGGAGTTGAACATGTGGCTACAGGGATGGTGCAGGAGGGAGAGTTTTGGATTCTTGGATAATTGGGGCTCTTTCTGGGGTAGCAGGATGGTCTTCATCTGAACCAGAGAGTTTCCAATATCCTGGAGGGGAAATTCACAGAAGTTATTGGGGTGGGTTTAAACTAATCCAGCAGGGGGATGGGAACCAAAACTGTAGTTTGAGTATAGAAAAGGTTGAGAGTAGGGAGGTCCAAAATCAAGTTTCAGGGACTCAAGATGGCAAGAAGTTGGTTTGAAGTGTGTCTACTTCAATGCCAGGAGCATCCGGAATAAGGTGGGTGAACTTGCAGCATGGGTAGGTACCTGGGACTTCGAAATTTTGGCCATTTCAGAAACAGCGTTAGAGCAGGGACAGGAATGGTTGTTGCAGGTTCCAGGATGAGGATATTTCAATAAGAACAGAGAAGATGGTAAAAGAGGGGGAGGTGTGGCATTGTTGGTCAAGGACCGTATTACAGTTGCAGAAAGGATGTTTGGGGACTTGTCAACTGAGGTAGTAAGGGCTGATGTTAGAAACAGGAAAGGAGAGGTCACCCTGTTGGGAGTTTTCTATAGGCCTCCGAATAGTTCCAGAGATGTAGAGGAAAGGATAGCAAAGATAATTCTTGATAGGAGTGAGAGAGGCAGGGTAGTTGTCATGGGGGACTTCAACTTTCCAAATATTGACTGGGAACACGATAGTACGAGTACTATAGATGGGTCAGTTTTTGTCCAGTGTGTGCAGGAGGACTTCCTGACACAGTATGTAGACAGGCCAACAAGGGGCGAAGCCACATTAGATTTGGTACTGGGTAATGAGCCCAGCCAAGTGTTAGAGTTGGAAGTAGGTGAGCACTTTGGTGATAGCGATCACAATTTTGTTATGTTTACTTTAGTGATAGAAAGGGTTAGGTGTATACCACTGGGCAAGAGTTACAGCTGGGGAAAAGGCAATTACGATGCGTTTAGGCAAGATTTAGGAAGCATAAGGTGGGGAAGGAAACCGCAGGGGTTGGACACATTAGAAATGTGGAGCTTATTCAAGGAAAAGCTCCTGTGTGTCCTTGATAAGTATGTACCTGTCAGGCAGGGAGGAAGCTGTAGAGCGCAGGAGCTGTGGTTTATGAAGGAAGTGGAATCTCTGGTCAAGAGGAAAAAGAAGGCTTATGTTAGGATGAGGTGTGAAGGCTCCGTTAGGGCGCTTGAGGTTTACAAGGTAGCCAGGAAAGACCTAAAGAGAGAGCTCAGAAGAGCCAGGAGGACACATGAGAAGTTGTTGGCAGATAGGATCAGGGTAAACCCTAAGGCTTTCTATAGGTATTTAAGGAATATAAGAATGACAAGAGTAAGATTAGGGCCAATCAAGGATAGTAGTGGGAAGTTGTGTGTGGAGTCAGAGGAGATAGGGGAAGCACGAAATGAATATTTTTCTACAGCATTCACTCTAGAAAATAACAATGTTACCAATGAAAATATTGAGATACAGGCTACGAGACTATGTGGGATTGAGGTTCACAAGGAAGAGGTATTAGAAATCCTGCAGAGTGTGAAAATAGATAAGTCCCCTGGGCCGTTTGGGACTTATCCTAGGATCCTCTGGGAAGCCAGGGAAGAGATTGCCGAGTCTTTGGCATTGATCTTTAAATTGTCAATGTCTACAGGAATAGTGCCAGAAGACTGGAGGATAGCAAATGTGGTTCCCCTGTTCAAGAAGGGGAGTAGAGACAACCCTGGTAATTATAGACCAATGAGCCTTACTTCAGTTGTTGGTAAAGTGTTGGAAAAGGTGATAAGAGATAGGATTTATAATCATCTAGAAAAGAATAATTTGATTAGGGATAGTCAGCACGGTTTTGTGAAGGGTAGGTCATGCCTCACAAACCTTATTGAATTCTTTGAGAAGGTGACCAAACAGGTAGATGAGAGTAAACCGATTGATGTGGTGTATATGGATTTCAGCAAGGCGTTCGTTATGGTTCCCCACAGTAGACTATTGTACAAAATGCGGAAGAATGGGATTGTGGGAGATATAGCAGTTTGGATCAGTAATTGGCTTGCTGAAAGAAGACAGAGAGTGGTGGTTGATGGGAAATGTTCATCCTGGAGTCCAGTTACTAGTGGTGTACCGCAAGAGTCAGTGTTGGGTCCACTGATGTTTGTCATTTTTATAAACGACCTGGATGAGGACGTAGAAGGATGGGTTAGTAAATTTGCAGACGACACTAAGGTTGGTGGAGTTGTGGATAGTGACGAAGGATGTTGTAGGTTACGGAGAGACATAAACAAGTTGCAGAGCTGGGCTGAGAGGTGGCAAATAGAGTTTAATGCGAACAGGTGTGAGGTGATTTACTTTGGTCGAAATAACCAGAATGCAAAGTACTGGGCTAATGGTAAGATTCTTGGTAGTGTAGATGAGCAGAGAGATCTTGGTGTCCAGGTGCACAGATCCTTGAAAGTTGCCACCCAGGTTGACAGGGTTGTTAAGAAGGCATACAGTCTTTTAGCTTTTGTTAATAGAGGGATCGAGTTCTGGAACCATGAGGTTATGCTACAGCTGTACAAAGCTCTGGCGCCGCCACACTTGGAGTATTATGTACAATTCTGGTCACTGCATTATAAGAAGGATGTGGAAGCTTTGGAAAGGAGATTTACTAGGATGTTGCCTGGTATGGAGGGAAGGTCTTACGAGGAAAGGCTGAGGGACTTGAGGCTGTTTTCGTTAGAAAGAAGAAGGTTGAGAGGTGACTTAATAGAGACATACAAGATAATCAGAGGGTTAGATAGGGTGGACAGGGAGAGCCTTTTTCCAAGCATGGTGACGGCGAGCACGAGGGGACATAACTTTAAATTGAGGGGTGATAGATATAGGACAGATGTCAGAGGTAGTTTCTTTACTCAGAGAGTATTAAGGGTATGGAATGCTTTGCCTGCAATGGTAGTAGATTTGCCAACTTTAAGTACATTTAAGTCGTCATTGGACAAGCATATGGAAGTACATGGAATAGTGTATGTGAGATAGGTTTCAGATTGGTATGTCAGGTCGGCACAACATCAAGGGCCGAAGGACCTGTGCTGCGTTGTAATGTTCTATGTTCTATGTTCTATGAAAATAAGAAGATTTGAGAGAATTGCTTTTCTTGTTGTCACTGTGTTAGCATGGGTGTCTTTCAATACTTGTGTCACTCGAGTCCTTCATCTTGACAGGAGAGTTCTGGTTGTCCATGAAGGTAAATTATTTCTTATGTCTTCCAGAGTTAATGTGGTGGACTCTTAACTTCCCCCTCAAATGGCCTATTGAGTGACTCAATTCAAGGGCAATGATGATAGGCAACAAATGATGGTGAAGTCCATACCCCATAAAAAGGAATAAGCACCATTGGCTCCAGTCAAATGATCAAACCCAATAAAAAGCTTGGGCAAGCTGGGTAACAGGGAAATGCTCTCGATTCTTATACTAAGATCATTTTTACACAATCACAATTAACTACATTCTTCGAGCATTCAATAATCTCAGGGTTTAATCTTGCTTTACATGGCCTTTATATTCCAAAATACTGCTTTCAAGAAGAGACATTGTTGAGAATCTTCAGCAGTTAATCTTAGGATTTTGTTTGCAAAGTGCTCTTTTACCCAAACGGCCCGAGGGCATTATACTGTGTGTTGATGAATAACCTGCAGTTTGTAGCTTAGAAACAATTCCGTCAGCTTCCACCCCAGCAAGTTCCTGCCTCTCATTGAAGCAAATTAGATTAGATTACTTTCAGTGTAGAAACAGGCCCTTTGGCCTGACACTGAGCTGCCGAAGCGCAACCCACCCATACCCCTACATTTACCCCTTACCTAATACTACGGGAAATTTAGCATGGCCAATTCACCTGACCAGCACATCTTTGGACTGGGGGAGGAAACTGGAGCACCCGATGGAAACCCACGCAGACAAACTCCACATAGTCAGTCGCCTGAGGCAGGAATTGAACCCGGGTCTCTGGCGCTGTGAGGCAGCAGTGCTAACCACTGTGCCACCGTGCCGCCCACGATTGTCACATTCATTTTAATAAAAAGCAAACATGACTAAACCAAGAAGCAAGAACAGCACAGTCTAGACTGGGATTCTGATTTGGTCCCAGTTCACAGTCAGGTACCTGTTGTAAATCTGAATCAAAGTGATGCAATTATTCAACAAAATTAAAACCTATCATGATCAGTCTGAGAATTTTCGTATCATATTATTTATATTAGACACATGGAAAATGATTTTAAAAAGAAGGTGAAGCAGATTTTGGCGCTGTGTGATTTAATGTGATACAAAACTATATCTTTAGATTAAAAATTGTTGAATTCTAACATCCACAATGTGACGGTATTTGTAATGCTCAAAGTAAATCCTCCGAAATCTACACCTCTGGAATATAAATTGAGACCTTACCATAGGGATTTGAAAATAACTAATAGTTTTAGCTATTCCAATATATGCTGAGGAACACCATAGCTGGAGCAGAGACCTTTATAGATTATTCATATTTGTGGCTCGAATGTCTTTGGTTAATTTAAAATACCTGCAGCTGCCTTTGCTATCATGGGAGAGGAGAATTCATTATCACACGTGAAGATCATGGAATGTTTCCAATCCTTGTCTTGCTAAATGTTCCTTATCAAGCAGTAATCAAAAACATATTAAGAGCAATAAAGCCTCATTAATGTTGCAATACAAGACCTCAAATTGTGACATTTAATAGTCCTCAAATCCATTATAAGATGAGTACAAATTGGGTTTGATTTTAAGTGATAGAAGTGATCATTAAAGACTCCTGGAAACATTATCACCAGACCTGGCAGCCTGCAAAAATGTTTGTAAAGAGCATTTGCTGGTGAGCATGTCAATGGCTATATAATTTTGCAGGTGAAGATTACTGCAAAATTAAAATGCAACAGATACTGAAGGGATAACATGAAAGCCTGAAGGTTACTGGACTGAGATAACTGAGCAGAGGTGAGACTGACTGCCCTTGACATCATGGTTGTAGTTGGCGTGAGTGTGGTATCAAGGAGCAGAATTAGAATCAATAGGAATCATCAGGAAAACTCTTCACAATATTTACAATGTACAATAATGACTTCGATGAGGGAAGTCAACACACTACAGCCAAGTTTGCAATTGACACAAAAGTAAGTGGTGAGGATGACAAAGAGTTTAAGGATAAGTTAAACAAGTGCACAAAAACTTAGCAGATGGAATATAATGTGGTAAGATATGAGGCTATGGATTTTGGCAGGATGAATAAAGGAGGTGAATATTATTTAAAAGGAGAAGGACTGCAGGAATCTCAGCACAGAGTAATTTGGTAAATCTTATGCCTAAATCAGCAGATAAATTCATCCGGTACAAGGGAAAGCAAATGGAATGTTGGCTTATGTTTCAAAAGGGACAGAATATAGAAATTGGGATGCCTGGTTAAACTTACATAAGGCACTAGCCAAACCATAGCTGAAATACTGTGAACAGTTTTTGGCCCATTATCTAAGGAAAGGCATAATGGTATTGGAGTCTGATACAGGGTATGAAAGGTTGAGTAGGCTGCACCTGTACTCATTGAAATTTAGAAAAATGAGATGCAACCTTATGGATAGGAACATGATTCTTGGGGATCTTGTCAGGTTAGATGCAGAAAGGTTGCTTTCTCTTGAGAAAGAGTCTTGGACCAGAGAAAGGGGTTGCTCTTTTATGACAGAGATGAAGAGAAAACTTCTCTATCAGGATGTAATGGATCTATGGAATTCTTTACCAAAGAGGTTGGGTCATAGAGTCAAAGTCATAGAGTCAACAGTATGAAAGCGACCCTTCGGTCCAACTAGTCCACATTGACCATGTTTCAAAACCAAACTAGTCCCACCTGCCTGCGTTTGGCCCATTTTCCTCTAAACCTTTCCTATTCATATACTTATCCAAATCTCTTTTAAATGTTGTAATTGTACCTGCATCCATCACTTCCTCGAACAGTTCATTCCACATATGAGCCTCTGGATGTGTAAAAAAAGTTGCCCCTCAAGTCCTTTTTAAATCTTTCTCCTCAAACCTTAAAAGTCACCTAGTTTTGAACTCCCCTACTCTTGCTATTCATCTTATCTAGCCTATTCAAGGCTGAGATGGGCATTTGTTTTAATCAGTAAGAGAGCCAAAGGTTATGGGGAAAAGGCAGGAAAGTGGAATTCAGGATTATGAGATCAGACCTGACCTCATTGAATCGAGCTGCAAAATCGATGGGGTGATTGGTAGCTATTTCTGTCTCTATGTCTCATGGTCTGATGTTTTTTTGAAGTTATACTTGGCACATGAAAGGATATTTGTGATTGGTGGAGGTCAGTCATCTCAGCTCCAGGACAATTCTGCAGGGGTTCATCAAAGTGGAGGCCTAGGCCCAATAATCATCAACTAATTCATCAATAACTTCCTGTCAATCATACGTTCAGAAATTTGGATATTTCTGGATTTTCACACAATATTAAGAAGCATTCATGACTGTTCAGATACTAAAGCAGCCCACATCCAATTGCAATGAGATCTGGACAATGTTCAGATTTGAACTGCTAAGTGATATGTAACATTCATACCATAAAAGTACCGGGCAATGAACATCTCCAAAAGAAAGGGTTGAACCATCACCACCTTACATTCAGTGGCATAATCATCATTGAATTCCCTACTACCAACATGCATTGACAAGAAATTGAAATGGACCAGCCATATAAATATGCCACATGAACAGATCAGAGGCTAGGAATACAGCAGCAAGTAACTTATCTCCTGACTTTCCAAAGCCTGTCCACCATCAACAAGGGTACAAGTCAGGAATGTGATGGAATACTCCCCACTTGCCTGCATGGGTTCAGCTCCAACAACACTCAAGAAAATTGACACCATCCAGGTCAAAGCAGCCCACTTGGCACCACAACCACAAATGTCCACTCCATGCACCACTGACCTCAGCAACAGCACTATGTATTATCTGCAAGATGCACTACACAAATTCACCAAGGCTCCGAAACAGTACCTTCCAACACACGGACAAATCTAGGAGGACATTGCAGCAGATAAAAAGGATCATCACCACCTGCGCATTTGCCTCCAAGCTCCACACCATCCTGACATTATCACTGTTCCTTCATTTTCGCCGAGTCAAAACCCTGGAATTCCCTCCCTAATGACATTGTGAGTCTATCTAAACCAAATAGGTTGCAGCTCACCAGCACCTTCTCAAGGGCAACTCAGAATGGGCAATTGACTCTGGCACAGCTAATAATGCCTTTATTCCATGACTGAATAAAACAAACCAAATTAACATTGCCAGAAAATGTGACTTTTCTCTCTATCCCCTCATGTTATCCCATTCCAGTTGTTATATATTCCTTGGGCTCCCAAGTACAGGTCGTTCTGCCATCACGCACGTTTCATTAATGCAAATTCGCTATAATGCGGTTGATGAATTGAGGACATTGTTTCCAAAGGGCGAACTTTTAAAGCATTGTATTGGTTATAACACAATTTCAGTTCCATTAGTTTAAATGGTGCTGCTCTTACACGATTTTCTTGTAACACAGGGTTGCACAAGAACGGAACTACTGTTATAGCAGAACTGGCTGTACACACTATGAACTATGGTAGCAAATATTGGCAAGGTGTTCGGCAATGGGGAATATCACAGCTGATTCCATCTGCTCTCACCTGATGAACAGAACCTTTGGGTGGCAATCCGGAAAAGAAACAGAGAGAATTTGCTTCTCCTTCACAAGAAACACTTGGACCAATGGTGGTCCCTCTCCAATCAGCCTAGCTGTGATCAGGTAACTCAGCACAGATAACAAGGCAAACCTGTGATCATTCTGAGTTCTATTCCCTTGATCAATGCATTGCATGATTGGGGTGAATAAGCTTGACTTCAAACTTCTCATCCATTACTGTCCTTCACAATCCTGCACTAATTACTTCTATCGCACATAAGACCTTCTGAATAAATTGAGGATTTTGTTGGACCATCACACACAGCCATTCTACACACCATTGGGTTCCTCATTATTCCCATTAGAAGGTGATTTAGCAGCTTGAGTCACATCAAAAAAACATTTTATATTTGCTGGGAAATCTGTTTAACAAACTCATCCATAGTAAATAGCTGTCATTTATTAATTTATATGGAAATTGCTAAAATCTACAATTATGAATAATAATCCTTGTTCGAAATGAGGTAAACAATTGCTGTTAGTTTTTATCATCCTCACCAGTTTGTTATACCTAAACCTTTTCTCTTTTGTCCATATTCTGCAAACAAGTAATTTTTTCTTAAGTCTAGTATATTTTTTATCCAGCAGTCATTCCTCAACAGACATGTCCCTCAACCAGGGAAAAATGAATGAATAATCCCTCTTTTTCTAATATGGTTATGTTTGGATATTGGGTAAAGTTCAACAAGAACTCCCTTCCAATCTGCCAATAATGTCACACAAACTTTCGCATTCACCTGATAGGGCAAATGGGTATTTTGGGCATTTAAACGGGCATTGGATAGGCATATGGAGGATAATGGGCTAGTGTAGGTTAGGTGGGCTTGGATCGGCGCAACATCGAGGGCCAAAGGGCCTGTACTGCGCTGTATTTTTCTATGTTCTATGTTCTATGGGTATTTTGATTTTGAGATTTTGATTTTTGTTAGCCGGGTGAATTAAAGGTTACCAAATTGGATAGGATGTTTAACAGGAATATATGGAGCTTAAGATACAGATTATTGATTGTTACATTGAATGGTAAGAGAGGCCTTTTGCTAATGTATGCCCAATTTTAGATCTCATTTGAAAAATTGCACCTTAGCTTAAAATTTGGAAAAGGATATTTATGAAACTTATTATTTTTGTGTGTGTTACAAATCAAGAGTCTATTTACAAACTAATTTGCCTTTAGCTCCTCCAGTGTTCATTTTAATTTTCAGCTTTGTTTAGCCTAACCAAAAACTTTCTGAAACTACAAAGGAGCTTGAGTGCATTGTTTATCATGACCTGCTTCTCCTGGGGCTGAAAGGATTGCAGTATGCTTGTGAGGATATAGTTTAAGATGATTTGCAAAAACACAACTCAAAAATATTATTTTACATAGGGACTTGCCATGTCATAACATGCTGTCAGAAAGATTTCTGATGTGATTTGATTTATTATTGTTACACGTCCCAAAATACAGTGAAAAGTCTTGTTTTGCCTGTATTCCAGGCAGACCATCCCTGACGTAAGTACATCAGGGCAACAGAACAGAATGCAGAATATAATGTTACAGCTACAGAGAAGGTACAGAGAAAGTACAACTCTAATATATGAGAGGTCTGTTCATGAGGGGAACAGCAGGGAAGAGGCTGTTCTTAAATCATTTGGTACGTGTTTACAAACTTTTACATCTTCTGCCCAATGGAAGACAATGGAAGAGAGCATAACCAGGGTGGGAGTGGTTATGTTGATTGCTTTCCCGAGGCACGGGGAAGTGTAGATGGAGCCAATAGAAGGAAGGCTAGATGGACTGCAGAGAAGATTTACCAGGATGTTGCCTGGAATGGAGAATAGGTCGTATGAGGATAGGTTGAGAGTTCTCGGCCTTTTCTCGTTGGAACGGTGAAGGATGAGGGGTGACTTGATAGAGGTTTATAAGATGATCAGAGGAATAGATAGAGTAGACAGTCAGAAATTTTTTCCCCGGGTACAACAGAGTATTACAAGGGGACATAAATTTAAGTTGAAGGGTGGAAGGTATAGGGGAGATGTCAGGGGTGGGTTCTTTACCCAGAGAGTGATGGGGGCATGGAATGCGCTGCCCGTGGGAGTGGTAGAGTCAGAATCATTGGCGACCTTTAAGCGGCAATTGGATAGGTACATGGATGGGTGCTTAATCTAGGATAGATGTTCGGCACAACATCGTGGGCCGAAGGGCCTGTTCTGTGCTGTATTGTTCTATGACTGGGCTGTACCCATAACTCTCTGTAATTTCTTCCAGTCTTGGGCAGAGCAGTTGCCATACCAAGCTGTGATGTATCTGGATAGAATGCTTTCTATGGTCCATCTATAAAATTGGTAAGAGTGCTTGTGGACATGCCGAATTTCCTTAGCCTTCTGAGGAAGTAGAGACATTGGTGTGCTTTCTTGACTGTGGTTTGATGTGGGTGGACCAGGATAGATCATTGGTGATATTCACTCCTTGATGGATAGAACTTCAATAATGACTTTTTAAAGGGAAATGGTAAACCCTTACAGAGGAAATCTCTCCTGGGTGAAGGAAAAGAGCAGGGGAGTAGGACTAATTGAAAGAGCTTTTGCCGGCATGATGGACTAAATGATTTCTTTCTATACTGAGTCATTCTATGATTATATAATCAGCGATTGCTTCTAAGTCTTTGTGCATATTCTTTTTAGCTTCTATTTTCTTTGCATGTCATATTGGAACTAAATTTAACAATAAATATAATTGATTGTTTGGCATATTCCACCTTACGTGAAACACAACAAGGCAAATAACAGCTGTATTAGACATTAGAACAGTTAGGTATCAATGAATAAGGCACCAATAATATTCTAGGAGAAAGTGAGGACTGCAGATGCTGGAGGTCAGAGCTGAAAATGTATTGCTGGAAAAGTGCAGCAGGTCAGGCGGCATCCAAGGAGCAGGAGAATCGACGTTTCGGGCATGAGCCCTTCTTCAAGTTTCCTCATTTCCCCTCCCCCCACCTTGTCTCAGTCAAATCCCTCGAATTCGGCACCACCTTCCTAACCTGCAATCTTCTTCCTGACCTCTCCGCCCCCCCACCCCCACTCCGGCCTATCACCCTCACCTTGATCTCCTTCCACCTATCGCATTTCCAACGCCCCCAAGTCCCTCCTCCCTACCTTTTATCTTAGCCTGCTGGACACACTTTCCTCATTCCTGAAGAAGGGCTCATGCCCGAAACATCGATTCTCCTGCTCCTTAGATGCTGCCTGACCTGCTGCGCTTTTCCAGCAACACATTTTCACCAATAACATTCTCCCAGGCTGAAATTAAATCTCCACTTCAACCAATCAGTTGTTTACGAGGGAGTACGAGGAATGCCTTTTGAAACTCAAGTCTAATAATACTCATTAGGCTAATTGTCAACAAAATTTTGGCAACATAATAAATAATCTCTCAACTCAAAGATTTTCCACTAAAGGCCACTTCCATAACACTTTGAATCATGAAAGGGAGATTGTGTCAGCCCAAATGGATCATGATTGGGCTATTTATAAGTCCCTTTCTCAAATACGAGTCCCTAATTAATGAATTATTTAACAGCTCATTTTGTATTTACATAAATTAGTGTGACAGTGCTGCTGCCTTGGGAGGACCAGTGTCTAATCACGGGAGGTGGTTTCCACAGGGAGCTGCAGACCCAGTGACAGAGGCAAAGAGCAGCATAGAAGCAGCATCTTTCCTGCCTTTCAACACATTGGTTACTGTAGCTGAAGAATTTGCCAACATCCCCTTTGGAAAAATAAAACTATTCGTGAAAATCTTCGAGGAGAAAGTGAGGTCTGCAGATGCTGGAGATCAGAGCTGAAAATGTATTGCTGGAAAAGCGCAGCAGGTCAGGCAGCATCCAAAGAGCAGGAGAATCGACGTTTCGGGCATAAGCCCTTCTTCAGGAATGCCAGGTGGCCTCAGAACTGTGACCCCACCCCAGCTTTGCCTTAAATTGGGAGTGTGAGAGAGGAAATTGGAGCTTGATCTGAAGAACATTGGTAGATTCTAATGAAAAATCTAAGTAATGCAAATTAACTCTGTCTCCATCCTAGGTAGGACCGAACACCTACAGGCAGGAGGAGGCTGTTTGGATCTTCAAGGAGGAGAAAGTGAGGACTGCAAATGTTGGAGATCAGAGTCGAAGAATGTAGTGCTGGAAAAGCACAGCCGGTCAGGCAGCATCTGAGGAGCAGGAGAATCAACGTTTCAGGCATAAGCACTTCATCTTCAAGACCTTTTACTTCCAGAGTTTACTTCCAGATTGAAAGGAGAATATTGGGTCTAAGACTAGCATTTTAAACTTTAATGAAGATAGCTATGTGGAAATGGGAGCTGACCTAGCTGAAGTAAACTGGCATAGGAAGCTTGGGAATAGATTAATAGAGACACAGTAACAGACATTTGAGGGGGCATTTAAGAGTATATATGATAAGAATATTCCTTTTGTAATGAAACAACCAAAAGGACTGGCCCATTATCCATTGCTAACAAACAAAGTCAGGGCAAGCATCACATTTACAGAAAAATCATATAGAGTCATAGAGTCATAGAGATGTACAACATGGAAACAGACCCTTCAGTCCAACCCGTTCATGCTGACCAGATATCCCAACACAATCTAGTACCACCTACTAGCACCCGGCTCATATCTCTCCAAACCATTCCTATTCATATACCCACCCAAATGCCTCTTAAATGTTGCAATTGTACCACCTCCACCACATCCTCTGGCAGCTCATTCCATACATGTGCCACCCTCTGCGTGAAAAGGTTGCCCCTTAGTGAAAAAGGCGTTTGGTATGCTTTCCTTTATTGGTCAGAGTATTGAGTACAGGAGTTGGGAGGTCATGTTGCGGCTGTACAGGACATTGATTGGGCTACTGTTGGAATATTACATGCAATTCTGGTCTCCTTCCTATCGGAAAGATGTTGTGAAACTTGAAAGGGTTCAGAAAAGATTTACAAGGATGTTGCCAGGGTTGGAGGATCTGATCTAAAGGGAAAGGCTAAACAGGATGGGGCTGTTTTCCCTGGAGCGTTGGAGGCTGAGGAGTGACCTTATAGAGGTTTACAAAATTATGAGGGGTATTGATAGGATAATAGACAATTCACCTAACCTGCACATCTTTGGACTGTGGGAGGAAACCCAAGCAGACACGGGGAGAATGTACAAACTCCACGCAGCCAGTTGCCCGAGGCAGGAATTGAACCCAAGTCCCTGGAGCTGTAAGGTATCAGTGCTAACCACGGAGCCACCGTGCTGCCCTAAAACCTGGAGCTTGGTGACCAGTGATGTTCCGCAGGGATTGGTTCTGGGACCGCCGCTCTTTGTGATATTTATAAATTACTTGGATGAGGATGTGGAAGGGTTGGTTAATACGTTTGTCGATGACACAAAGATTAGTGGAGTGGTAGATCATGTGAAGGACTATTGTAGGTTGTAACAGGATATTGACAGTGTGCATAACTGGGCTGACAAGTGGCAGATGGAGTTCATCCTGGAAAAGTGTAAAGTGCTTCACTTTGGAAGGTCGAATCTGAATGCAGAATACAGAATTAAAGGCAGGATTCTTGGCAGTGTGGAGGAAGAAAGGGATCTTGGTCCATGTCCATAGATCCCTCAAAGTGGCCACCCAAGTTGATAGGGTTGTTAAGAAGGCATGTTGTGTGCTGGCTTTCATTAGCAAGGGGATTGAGTTTAAGATCCGCACAGTTATGTTGCAGCTGTATACAGACCTGGTTAGACCAACTTGGAATATTGTGTTCAGTTCTGGTCGCCTCATTATAGAAAGATTTGAAAGCTTTCGAGATGGTTTAGAGGACATTTACGAGGATGCTGCCAGGACTGGAGGGCATGTCTTACAAAGAAAAGTTGAGGGAGCTGGGGCTTTTCTCATTGGAGTGAAGAAGGATGAGAGGTGACTTGATAGAGGTGTACAAGATGATGATAGGCATAGATAGAATGGATAGCCAAAGACTTTTTCCTCAGGCAGAAATGGCTGTCACAAGGGGGCATAATTTTAAGGTGATTGGAGGAAGGTTTAGAGGAGATGTCAGAGGTAGGTTCTTTACACAGAGAGGGGTGGGTGCGTGGAATGCACTGCCGGCAGTGGTAGCAGAGTCAGATACATTAGGGACATTTAAGTGACTCTTGGATAGGCACAGGGATGATAGTACAATGAAGGGTATGTAGGTTAGAGTGGGATGAAAGGTCACCAAGACATTGAGGGCTGAAGGGCCTGTATTGTGCTGTACTGTTCTATGATCTATGTAAACTACAATAAATTGGGAAGCAGTATTCCATAAACTGATGAAGGATTGGCTATTCCCTGGGACTTCCCCTGTGACTAAAGAGTATACAGAGATTTCTGTCAAAGCCCCAGGAATCTCCTCCCTGGCTTCCCTAGTCTCGTGTGAGAGATTTCATCAGGCCAGAGGACTTTGTCGAACTTAATGATATTCACGACACCCATCATCTCCTCCTTTGTGATATTGACAAGCCCCAGAGCATCAACAAACCCCTTTCTCAACATACCATCATCCATCTCCTTCTGCTTGAATGCAAAGTACACCGCTTCCTCTGGCTCCACACTTAATCCTTTCTCCTTGTGTAGAACTATACTTTCCATAGTTATCTCTTGCTCCTGATATTCGTATGAACCACCTTGGGATTCTCCTTAATTCTACTTGCCAAGGTCATTTCATGGCCCTCTCGCCCTCCTAATTTCTTTTTTAAGATTTGTCTCAGCTTGAACAGCAATCTATCTTGTTTATATATTTGCTGTATCTCGGTAGCTGTGAACTGGAGAAAGCACTTAGCTTATGACATTTACACCGGGTGGTCTCTGGTCCAATTTTGGATGAAATCCTGTCAAACAGCAATTCTTGGTGGAGAAGTGTACAGGACATTGGTTAGGCCATTGTTGGAATATTGCATGCAAGTTTGGTCTCCTTCCTAGTGGAAAGATGTTGTGAAACTTGAAAGGGTTCAGAAACTATTTACAAGGATGTTGCCAGGATGTTGTCGAGGATCTGAGCTACAGAGAGAGGCTGAACAGGCTGGGGCTGTTTTCCCTGGAGTGTTGGAGGCTGAGGTTGACCTTGTTGAGGTTTACAAAATTATGAGGGACATGGGTAGGATAAATAGACAGAGTCTTTTCCCTGGGGTGGGGTGTCCAGAACTAGAGGGCATAGGTTTAGGGTGAGAGGGGAAAGATGTAAAAGAGACCTAAGGGGCAACGTTTTCACACAGAGGGTGGTATGTGTATGGAATGAGCTGCCAGATGAAGTGGTGGAGGCTGGTACAATTACAACATTTAAAAGGCATTTGATTGGGTAAATGAATAGGAAGGGTTTGGAGGGATATGGGCCGGGTGCTGGCAGGTGGGACTAGATTGGGTTGGGATAGCTGGTCAGCATGGATGGGTTGGACTGAAGGCTCTGTTTCCATGCTGCACATCTCGATGTCTCTGTGTTGTTCAATTGTAATCTCTACAGTACACACACACACACACAAACTTGCAGTTGGAGGTGATATGGGTTGCATTATACGTCTTCCTTTGAAGTGGTTCTCTGAAATGCCTTGGCACTTTCCAAGTGTGACATTCCATGGCTTTTCTTAAGGCTAGGTGTAATGCACACAGGAATTTTTCATGTCAGTCACTTCTTATCCATCTTTGGCTTGTCAGTCCTCTTTTTCTTGAAAACAGTACAACCTGTCCTGCTATGATCCATTGTCATGACATCCCTCTCCCTCTCCACACTACCAACATCCCTCCCATCCCCCTCCTCATTGATAGTCATGCAATCTCCTGGAAGAGGTGAAAAAACAGCAAGAGCCTAGGCTGGATAGGGGAAAGTGAAGATGTGAATTTCCTCTTTTTATCACTTATGTGGTCAAAATTAGTCTGGTATACACTCCAACCCTGAATATGTTGCATTTCAACGTAATTTTTGTACAAGGCGATCTCCTTCTATCCATACAGACTGAACAGTTGCTTGGAGAAATTCTAAGGCTGTCTGTTTACGGTGAGGGCTGGCAGATTTCGTTATGGAGCCACTGCTTTCCTGGAAATCAGTCACAGAATTATCGAATGATTAAAGCACAGGCGAAGGCCCTTCATCCCATTGCATCATGCTGTCTCTATGAAGGAGCAATTCATCCAGACCCAATGCGTTCCCCCCCCCCTCAGCCCCACCAACATTTCCTTACCGCTCTGCAATTTTTCCTGATTTCAGGTGATAAAGCTTTCCAAAGAGAATTGAATAAATAGAATCTGCCTCCACCATATGCTCAAAGACTGCACTCCAGCACTCCAGCACTTCTTCTGCTGCAAGTTGGCCATTAATAGTGTGGTGTTTTCAGGGAAAAAGAATGCAATGTTTTCTTAAATATTTTTGGTTTGGTTTCTCAATGTAATTTGAGTGCTCTATGCATCTCACTGTGTCAAACACATCTCAACTTCTCTCCTTTTTGTGTCTCAAACTTCTCGAGAGTGGACTCTCTGTTTTGTTCGACCCACAAGACCATAAGGCTATTAGATGTAGGATCAGAATTAGACCACTCAGTCAATTGATTCTGCTCAATCATTTGATCATGACTGATGTTACTCAACTCTATTCTCCTACCTTCTCTCTGTAAAACTACTTACAATATTCCAAATGTCATCTCAGAAGTGCATCCCTGCTCTTGTATTCTCACCCTCTTGAAATAAATGCTAACACTGCATTTGCCTTCCTAACTGCCAACTGAATCTGCATGCTAACCTTAACAGAATCCTAAACTCAGACTCCCAAGTCCCTTTGTGCTCCAGATTTCTGAAACTTTTCCCAATTCAGAAAACAGTCTATACCTCTACTCTTCCTAAAAAGGTGTATAACCTCATGCTACATTGTATTCTATCTGCAATTCCCATGAGTTATTTATTTACTTATCGACACAAATTCTTTTGTCACCACAACCCTATGCCAATTTGAGTTACAAAAAGAATGAAAAGCAATTATATAAATAGAGTTTGTCCTCTTTACAGGGTGTCTTCAAACACAGTTCCAGAACTTCTGCAAAGTCTCTTCAAAGTGTCCCAAGCGTCAATGAATCCCTGCTCTGGGTACAGTATCAGCAACCATGTTCCAAGCACCACCACTGCCACAGCTGATGACCCACTGAGTCTACGCTCCGGGTCTCCCACAGACAGGAATCCCCGCTCTGGGCCTCCTGTGGGCAGGAATCCCCACTCCGCGATCCACCATCTCCAGGCACCACCACTGCCACAGCCGTCAACCAACAACCCACCGAGCCTGGAGCAGATGGGCTCAGGAGCCTGAACACTACCTACTGTGCAGGCACCTCCATCTTTGCCCACTCTCCTAGCCTGACCAAGTCCTTCTGCAGCCTCATTGCTTGCACAAAGTAAAGGATATTAGAAGGGAAACAATACTATAACAGTGAGTGACACTTGCCAAGCAATTAGTATCAATTTGTACAAAGTGGGAGACCGGATATATGTGACCACTTTTGACAAAAGCTATGCAGCAGCATCTTTAATGCAGTACTTATCCCATTATCATAGAAACATAGAGATATTGTAAATATGAGCAGCAAGCGGCCTATCAAGCCCGCTCCATCAATCATGGCTGATCATCTGTGTTGATGCCATGTGTTTCGCCATGTCTCTTGATACCTTTAGCTTAAGGAATCTATTTTTTTTTTCTAAACATATCCTGTGGCTTTCCCTCCACAGCCTTCCATGGTAGAGAATTCCACAGCCTCTGAGTGAAGAAATTTCTCCTCATCTCAGTCTGAAATGGCCTACTACGTATCCTGAGACTATAACCCCCTTGTTCATGGATCATAGAATCCTTATAGTTTGGGAACAGGCCATTTGGCCCCAACAGGTCTACACCAACTCTCTGGAGAGCATCTCACCCAGACTCATCCCCCTAACCTATCCCTGTAACCCTGCATTTCCCATGGCTAATCCATGTAATCTACACATCCCTGAATATTATGGGCAATTTAGCATGGCCAATCCACCTAACCGGCACATAGAGCCATAGAGTCATAGAGATGTACAGCATGGAAACAGACCCTTTGGTCCACTGGAGTGCAGTCTTTGAGCATATGGTGGAGGCAGATTCTATTTATTAAATTCTCTTTGGAAAGCTTTATCATCTGAAATCAGGAAAAATTGCAGAGCGGTAAGGAAATGTTGGTGGGGCTGAGGGGGGACGCATTGGGTCTGGATGAATTGCTCCTTCATAGAGACAGCATGATGCAATGGGATGAAGGGCCTTCGTCTGTGCTTTAATCATTCAATAATTCTGTGACTGAAACAGACCCAGTGGGTCCAACCCGTCCATGCCGACCAATCATCCCTACCCAATCTAGTCCCACCTGCCAGCATCCGGCCTATATCCCTCCAAACGCTTCCCATTCTTTGGATTGTGGGAGGAAACCGGAGGAAACCCATGCATTCACGGGGAGAATGTGCAAACTCCACAGACAGTCGCCCGAGTCTGAAATTGAACCCACATCCTTGGCGCTGTGAGGGCAGCAGTGCTAACCATTGAGCCACCATGCTGCCCATTCTGGGCTCCTTTCCTGGGGAAGCATTACCCCTGTGACTAGCCCTGTCAGAATTATGTTTCATTCAGATTCCCTCTCATTCTTATAAACTCCGGTGAATACAGGCCCAATTGTCCTAATCCCTCCTCAGATGACAACTCCACCATGCCAGTCTGATGAACCCTTGCTGCATTCCCTCAAAGACAAGTCTTTTCTTCAGCAAGGAGACTAAGACAGCACATCAAGCCCCGGACCACTACAGTCAGTCTTCTTGCTCCTGAACTCAAACCCTCTTGCAATGAAGCTGAAAATGTGTTGCTGGAAAAGCGCAGCAGGTCAGGCAGCATCCAAGGAGCAGGAGAGTCGCGTTTCGGGCATGAGCCCTTCTTCAGGATGCTGCCTGACCTGCTGCGCTTTTCCAGCAACACATTTTCAGCTCTGATCTCCAGCATCTGCAGTCCTCACTTTCTCCTCTTGCAATGAAGGCCAACATACAACTTGCCTTCCTAACTACCCATCAAGTAAGATTTAATACTGAGACAAACAGGGAAATGTCGAGGTAGCTTTGGGGAAAGAGTTAGATTTTCAGGATATCTTTAAGTAGGAAATAGAGTTAGGTATGTGTGGAGACAGGGGAATTCCTAAGGTTATAACTTTGGCGATGGAAGTGAGGGACCGATAAGTGGGGGACCGATATTTGGGGGTGTTGAAGAGATCAGAATTGGAGCAGATACTGTTGTCCAGGAGGATGGAAGAGTTGGAGGAGACCGGGAGAGATAAGGTCAGAGAGGTATTTGAAAATGGCTGAGTATCACAGCGTCATAGCATTAGGGGGAACACTTCATGTGTGTTCACAGAGGCACTGTCAGGTCAGTGGAAGTGAGAGGTACTTTTAAGCAGGACTCCTTATAACTCATTTTATCTTTTGCAGGTAGATAGACTTCCTGAAATAGGCTTACAGCTGCAAACAAAAACCTGATATGAAGGAATAAATTAAGGCAGAACTGTGTGAAGTTTTACACATTTGCCAGTCATTATTATCAACAAGATCTATCAAAAAGATTGGGAAGCATTAAAATGTATAGGCCTTAATGTTTATCCTTTTCTACAAATGAATGAATTCTCCAGTAATGAGGCTCTCCCAGTAAGTACCACTTAACTCTTTTTTATAGTTCTTCTACCTGAGACAAGGGCCTTTATACATTACAATTCAGTGATGTGATTGATTCTCAAATGTCTTCTGAAGTGAGCTAGCAACTTACTCCATTGTATCAAAATGCTTGGTAATCTAAAAGGATTGAAACCAATAGCTCACTCAGCGTCAACCTACTTATCAGAAACAACAACAGCAAAAACAGCTCTGTCAACCCTGCAACGTCTTCTTTACTAACACCTGGGGGCTTGTATCACAACTGCGGAGTGCTGTCTCACAGACTATTCAAGCCTGACACAGTCATAGTCACAGATTCATACATTATACACAATGTCCCAGACACGATCATCACCTTCCCTGGATAGGTTCTGTCCCACCAGCAGGACAGACCTAGCAGAGGTGGTAGCACATCAGGGAGGAGGGAATTGCCCTGGGAGTCCTAAACATTGACTCTGGACCCCATTAAGTCTCAAAGCTTTAAGTCAACTGTAAGTAAGGAAATCTCCTGCTGGTCACCATGTACTGTCCTCCCTCAGCTGATGAATCATAGAATCTCTACAGTGTGGGGAGGCCCATCAAATCCTTGTTGACCCTCCAAAGAGCCAGACCCAACCTCATTCCCCCCAGCCGTACAACCCTGCATTTCCCATGGCTAATCCACCTAACCTACACAATTCTGAACACTGTGGACAGTTTACCATGGCCAATCTACCTAACCTGCACATCTTTGGATTGTGGGGGGAAACCAGAGCACTGGAGGAAACCTACACAGACCCAGGGAGAATGTGCAAACTCCACAGAGACAGTCGCTCGACGCTGGAATCAAACCCGGGTCCCTGGCGCTGTGAGGCAGCAGTACTGACCACTGAGCCACTGTGCTATTCCATATTGAACAACACTTGGAGGGACTATTGAGGGTGACAAGGATACAAAGTGTACCCTGAGTGGGTGATTTCAATGTCCACCACCAAGAGTGGCTCAGCACAACTGATGGAGCTGACTGGGTCCTAAAGAGCATCGCTGCTGAACTGGGTCTGCAGCAGGTGCTGAGGGAAAAACAGACTTGACCTCATCCTTATCCATTTGCCGACTCCAGAAGCTTCTGTTCATGTGGCTGAGTGCATGTGGGGATGAAGTATTTTATTATATAGAAACATAGAAGACAGGAGCAGCAGGATGCCATTCCACCCCTGGAACCTACTCTGTTCTTCATTATAATTGTGGCTGATCATTGAGCTCTATACCATCATCCCATTTGCCCCTCCTCCACCAGAGACACGAAAGCTATATCTATCTCCGTCTTGAAAACACACAATGTTTTGGCCTCAACCACTTTCTGCACTAGTGAATTCCACAAGCTCACAACTCTCTGTCTGAAGAAATTTCTCCTCATCTCTATCTTAAAAGCTTTAACCCTTATCCTTAAACAATGACCCCTTATTCTGGACTCTCACCATCAGGAACATCCTTCCTGTATCTAACCTGTCTAGTCATAGAGTCAGAGAGATGTACAGCACGGAAACCTTTGGTCCAACTCATCCATGCCGACCAGAAATCCCCAACCCAATCTAGTACCAACTGCCAGCATCCGGCCCATATCTCTCCAAGCCCTTCCCATTCATATACCCATCCAGATGCTTTTTAAATGTTGTAATTGTACCAGCCTCCACCACTTCTCTGGCAACTCATTCCATACACACATCACCCTCTGCGTGAAAAAGTGAACCCTTAGTTCTCTTTTATATCTTTCCCCTCTCACCCTAAACCTATGTCCTCTAATTCTGCACACCCCCACCCCAGGGAAGATACTTTGTCTGTTTACCCTATCCATGCCCTTCATAATTTTGTAAACCTCTATAAGGTCACCCCTCAGCCTGTGACACTCCAGGGAAAACAGCCCCAACCTGTTCAGCTCTCCCTATAGCTCAAATCCTCCAGACCCGGTAACATCCTTGTAAATCCTTTCTGAACCCTTTCAAGTTTCACAATGTCCTGCCAATAGGAAGGAGACCAGAATTGCACGCAATATTCCAACAGTGGCCTAACCAATGTCCTGTACAGCCACAACATGACCTCCCAACTCAATGTACTCAATACTCTGACCAATAAAGGAAAGCAAAACAAATGCCTTCTTCATTTTCCTATCCACGTGCGACTCCACTTTCAAGGAGCTATGAACCTGCACTCCAAGGTCTCTTTGTTCAGCAGCACTCCCTAAGACCTTACCATTTAGTGTATAAGTCCTGCTAAGCTTTGTTTTCCCAAAATGTAGCACCTCACATTTATCTAAATTAAACCCCGCCTGCCACTTTTCAACCCATTGGTCCATTTGATCATGATCCCATTGTAATCTGAGGGAACCTTAAGACTATAAGACCATAAGACAGAGGAGTGGAAGTAAGGCCATTCGGCCCATCGAGTCCACTCCACCATTCAATCATGGCTGATGGGCATTTCAACTCCACTTACCAGCGTTCTCCCCGTAGCCCTTAATTCCTCGAGACAACAAGAATCTATCAATCTCTGCCTTGAAGACATTTAGTGTCCCGGCCTCCACTGCATCCTGTGGCAATGAATTCCACAGGCCCACCACTCTCTGGCTGAAGAAATGTCTCTGCATTTCTGTTCTGAATTTACCCCCTCTAATTCTAAGGCTGTGTCAACGGGTCCTAGTCTCCTCGCCTAATGGAAACAATTTCCTAGCGTCCACCCTTTCCAAGCCATGTATTATCTTGTACGTCTCTATTAAGTCTCCCCTTAATCTTCTAAACTCCAATGAATACAATCCCAGGATCCTCAGCCGTTCCTCATATGTTAGACCTACCATTCCAGGGATTATCCGTGTGAATCTCCGCTGGACACGTTCCAGTGCCAGTATGTCCTTCCTGAGGTGTGGGGACCAAAACTGGACACAGTACTCCAAATGGGACCTAACCAGAGCTTTATAAAGTCTCAGTAGCACATCGCTGCTTTTATATTCCAACCCTCTTTCGCTTTTTCTTCTTCGCTGGGAACCTTCTTCGCTGTCTACTACACCTCCAATTTTGATGTCATCAACAGACTTACTAACTATACCTCTTAAGCTCACATCCAAATCATTTATATAACTGATGAAACGTAATGGACCCAGCACTGATCCTTGTGGCACTCCACTGGTCACAGGCCTCCAGTCTGAAAAACAACCCTCCAGCACCACCCTCTGTCTTCTACCTTTGAGCCAGTTCTGTACCTAAGTAGCTAGTTCTCCCTGTATTCCATGAGATCTAACCTTGTTAATCAGTCTTCCATGGGGAACCTTGTCGAATGCCTTGCTGAAGTCCATGTAGATCACATCTACTGCTCTGCCCTCATCAATCCTCTTTATTACTTCTTCAGAAAACTCAATCAAGTTTGTGAGACATGATTTCTCACGCACAAAGCCATGTTGACTATCCCTAGTCAGTCCTTGCCTTTCCAAATACATGTACATCCTGTCCCTCAGGATTCCCTCCAACAACTTGCCCACCACTGATGTAAGGCTCACTGTCCTATAGTTTCCTGGCTTGTCCTTACCACCTTTCTTAAACAATGGCACCACATTAACCTCCAGTCTTCCGGCACCTGACCTGTGACTATCAATGATACAAATATCTCAGCAAGAGGCCCAGCAATCACTTCCCCAGCTTCCCTCAGATTTCCAGGGTACACCTGATCAGGTTCTGGGGATTTAACCACTTTTATGTGTTTCAAGATATCCAACACTTGCTGTTAGAATTTCATTTATTTCTATAAGATTCCTTCCTCATTCTTCTGAACTCCAGTGAATATAATCCTAACAGATTCAATCTCTCCTCATACGTCAGTCCTGTTATTCCAGGCATCAGTTTGGTAAACCTTTACTGCACTCCTTCTATAGCAAGATAAGGAGAGTAAAACCGCACACAATATTCCAGGGGTAGCCTTACTGATGATCTCTATAATTACAGCAAGACATCCTTGTTCCTGAATTCAAATCCTCTCGCTGTGAAGACCAACATACTGTTCGCTTTTGGCAGATTTATGAGGATATTGCCAGGTTTGAACTATAGAGAGAGGCTGATTATGCTGGGGCTATTTTCCCTGGAGCATCAGAGGCTGTGGGGTGACCTTATAGAGGTTTATAAAATTATGAGGGGCATGGATAAGGTAAACAGACAAGGTCTTTCTCCTGGGGTGGGGGAGTCCAGTACTGCAAGGCAAAGGTTAAGGGTGAGAGGGGAAATAGTTAGAAGGAACCTAAAGGGCAACTTTTTCAAATGTAGGGTGGTGAATATATGGAATGCGCTGCCAGAGGAAGTAGTGGAGGCTGGCCCAATGACAACATTTAAAAGGCATCAGAATGGGTATATGAATAAGAAGGGTTTAGAGGAATATGGGCCAAGTACTGGCAAATGGGACTAGGTTAGGTTAGGATATCTGGTCAGCATGGACTGAAGGGTCTATTTCTACGACTCTCTGACTTGTGAACAAGAACACTCAGGTTTCATTAAACATTCCCCTCTCTCAATTTACAGACATTCAAATAATAATCTGTCTGGCTGTTTTTACTTCGAGACAAAAAAACCTGCAGATGCTGGAATCCAAGGTAGTCAAGCTGAAGAAAGGTTACACCTTAAACGTTGACTTCTCCATTGCCTGATGCAGCCTGCATTGCTGTGTTCTCCCAGCCTCCTGCCTGTCTACCTTGCTGTTATTATTACCAAACTTTATTCCCACATAAAGTGGGGGTGGTGGGGGGATGTTCGCGATGAGCGATGGCCTGGTGGTATTATAATGGTAGTTATTTCAGATGCTCAGGTAATGTTCGAGGGACCCGGGTTTGAACCCTGCCACAGCAGATCGCAAATGGACCAGATTAGGTTACGATATCTGGTCAGTATGATAAGTTGAACTGAAGGGTCCGTTTCCATGCTGTAAATCTCTACAACTCTAGATCGATTTTTTAAAATAGAGGAGCTGAGAGCCATGACATGAAAACAGAGTTGAAGCCTAGGAAGATCAACGATGATTTTATGGAATGGTAGAACAAGCTTGAGAGGATGAATGCCCTACTCTTGTTTATGTTATGTAGTTAGCCTGATTTAAGTTGTGGGAAGGTATTCGAATTGATCACTAAGGAAGTTTCTGCTGGACAGTTAGAAAAACAAGGTATCAAGGTGTTCAGGAAGACCCATCATTATTCCACAGACCCCACCACCAGAGATATATTTCACTCCCCATTCCTGATGAACAGCTTATGCCCAAAATGTAGATTCTCCTGCACCTTAGATGGTGCCAGATCTGCAGTGCTTTTCCAGCACCACACTTTCCGACTCTAGTCTCTAGCTTCTGCATCCCTCAATTTCTCATATTCAGGAAGGATCAGCAGTTTCAATTTATCGGACCGCTTTGAAGAGTAGGATGCCCAGCGAGTAAAGGCCACAATCATTTCCATCTAAAAAGATCAAGGGCAGCAGATATCTGGGAATAGCACCATCTGCAAATTCCCCTCCATGCCATTCACCATCCAGACTCACTCACCATTCCTTCACCTTTGCTGGGTCGTAATCCTCATAGACTCATAGAATCATTGAATAGAATCCCTACAGTGCAGAAGCAGGCCATTCAGCCCAACAAGTGACACTAACCCTTTGGAAAGCATCTGACCCTGACCCAGCTGCCTAACCCTGCTCATGGCTAACCCAACTAGCCTACACATTCCTGAGTACCATTGACAATATAGCATTGCCCATCCAACAAACGTGCACATCTTTGGAACGCCCTGCCTAAGGACATCCCTATGACCCTAACTAGGAGTAGGCCACCTGATTCTTTGAGCCTGTTCTGCCATTCGATAAGATCCAGGCTAATTGCTTCATAGCCTCAGCTCCACTTACCTGCCCTCTCACCATATCCCTTAATTTCTTTACTGTTCAAAAAATTATCTATCTTAACTTGAAAAACATTTACTAAGGAAGTCTCAATCACCGCTGGGCAGGGAATTCCATAGATTCACAACCCTCTGGATGAAAAAGTTCCTTCCTATTCAGTCCTAATTCTGCTCCCCTAATTTTGAGGCTATGCCCCCACTTGTAGTTTCACCCACCCGTGGAAACAATTTCCCTGCTTCTATCTTATCGATTCCTTTCATGAGTTACTATAAGATCTTTCCTCATTCTTCTACATTGCAAGGAATATAATCCCAGCCGACTCAGCCTCTCCTCATAAGCCATCCCCCTCTCAACTCCGGAATCACCTTAGTGAACCTCCTCTGCACCCCTGAGTTGCCAGTATATCCCTTCTCAAGTAAGGAGACCGAAACTGCACGCAATATTCCAGGTGTGGCCTCACAAGCACACTGTACAGCTGCAACATAATATCCCTGCTTTTAAACTCAATCCCTTTAGCAACGAAGGACAAAGTTCCATTTGCCTTCTTAATTGTCTGTTGTACCTGCAAACCAATCTTCTGTGATCATACACATGGACACCCAGGTCCCTCTGCATAGCAGCATGCTGCAATTGCATTCATTTATGTATTAGTCCTTTTTACTGATATTCCTACTAAAATGGATGACTTCACATTTATTAACATTGTACTCGATCTGCCTGACCTTTGCCCACTCACTTAAACAATCTATGTCCCTTCGCAAAGTTTCACAGTCCTCTGCACACTGTGCTCTGCCACTCACCGTTGTGTCATCTGCAGACTTTGACACATTACACATGGTCCCAACTCCAAATCATTGATATAAATCGTGAACAATTGTGGTCCCAACACTGATCCCTGAGGGACAACACTAGTCACTGATTGCCAACCAGAATAACACTCACTTATTCCAACTCTTTGCTTCCTTCCCTGAGCATGGATAGAAGTTAACCAAACCTCTATCCATGCTAATGCATTGCCTGTAAAGCCATGCATCTTTATCTTAAGCATCAACCTTTTGTGCAGTACCTTGTCAAATGCCTTTTGGAAACCTAGATACAGCACATCCACTGGGTCCCCATTGTCCACCATGTTCATAAACGTCTTCATAGAATTCTAAAAGATTACTTAAGCATGACCTGCCCTTCATGAACCCATGCTGCATCTGCCCAATGGGACAATGTCTATCTAGATGCCTTGCTATTTCTTCCTTCTTCAGCATTTTCCCCACTACAGAGGTTCAGCTAACTGGTCTGTAATTCCACATCTTTTGTCTGTCTCTCTTTTTTAATAGTGGTGTCACATTTGCTGTTTTCTAACCTGCTGGAACTGCCTCAGAATCCAGTGACGTTTGGAAAATTATCACAAGTGCGTTTGTTATTTCTCCTGCCATCTCTTGTAGTACCTTCGGATGCATTCCATCAGGGCCAGGAGACTTATCTATCCTTAACTCCATTAGTTTGCCCAACACAACCTCATTTGTGATAATAATTGCTTCCAGTCTACTTTAGCCAACTCCTCCCTCATCCTATTGTAGTCTTCTTTGTTCAAACACAGGACCCTGGGATTGGATTTTATCTTCACATTCTCTGTCTATATTCTACATTCAACCATGCTGTGATTGCTTTTTCAAAGAGTATTCCTAACTATTATTTAATCATTAATTAAATGATAGTTTAATTAATTATTCCTGTCTCACTACACAGGACCAGATCTAGGATAGCTTGCTCCCTCATTGGTTCCATTATATACAGCTCAAGAAAACTATCACAGATACACTCAATGAACTCCTCCTCAAGATTACCCTGAACGAGCTGGTTTGACCAATCAACATGTAGATTAAACTCCCCCATGATAATTGGTATACCATTTTTATAGGCATTAGTAGTATTGCCATCCCAATATGGTGTTATTATTCGATGACCTATAGAGTACATCAGTGACATTTCCTTCTTAGAATTTCTAATTTCCACCTAAATGGATTTAGCCTTATTCTCCATAGAACCTATATCATTTCTCACCACCATCCTGATGTCATCCTTGAATATCAGAGCTACACCACCTCCCTTACCTTCCTGTCTGTCCTTCTGAAAAGACTAATACTCCTAGATG
Organism: Hemiscyllium ocellatum; assembly: GCF_020745735.1. Lineage (NCBI taxonomy): Eukaryota > Metazoa > Chordata > Chondrichthyes > Orectolobiformes > Hemiscylliidae > Hemiscyllium > Hemiscyllium ocellatum. Next base: position 29,937,923 of record NC_083401.1, on the reverse strand, counting down.
CTTAACTCCCAGTCATGACAATCCTGTAACCATGTCTCCATAATGGCTGCTAAATCATATTCTTCATCATGATTTGTGCCATTAACTTATCTAACTTGTTACAAACGAATTCCAGCATCTCCAATGATAATACTCTTCCTTTGTTGCTTCGTTCATAATCTGCCATGTAGTTGAACCTTCCTGCACACATGCTAACCTGCTGCTTTTCTTTTCATTTACCATCATACATCCTGTCATTTTTCCCTTCCCCTGAATCACTATTTTAAAGTCCTAGTGACCTCCCATTTATCCTTTTCGCTAGAACACTGGCCCCAAATTGGTTCAGGTGGAGACCGTCCCATCGGTATAGATCCCTCCTGTTCCAAAACTGATGCCAATGCCCCCCATGAAATGGAACCCCTCTTTCCTATATCACTCCTGCCAGTAACTACAATAGTCTTGTGGATGTACCTAATCCCAGGATTGCAGCAGTTTAAGAGGGTAGCTCACCACAACCTTCTCCAGAGCAACTGAGGATAGGCAATAAATACTGGTCCAGCCAGCAATGCCCACATCCCATGAAATAATGTTTTAAATTCACCACAAAATAAAATATGTGAAGTAGATAACACTGTCTTGCAAAGTGAGGCTCGAGTGAATGACTGTAGATTTGTGATTTCCAATAAGCAGGCGGACCACACAGGAAGTGTGATTTGCCAGAACACAGTGCCCCTGCTGTTGATCAGAGAGCTGTCAGGGTTATTTGTACCAGCCGCTGCAATGTGCGCCCAGTGCACTATCCCTGCTGAGCACCCAGTTGGCAGGAGGAGTTACAGTTCTAAAACAAAGACGAGAATTTTAAAATCAGGGCATTTTATAAACAGCAGCCTTCATAGGTCAGTAAGCAGAGAAAGTGTCGAATGAGCAGAACTAAATGTGAGCGTGGACGATACAGCAGACGCTTGGGTGATTGCAGGTTTTCAATAGAATATGGGACGCCGGCCAGGAATTTCCACTGAAATCCAGACATTGAAATTACAGTGTAATTTACAGACTTATTTTATGGAAATTTGTCAGAAATAACTCTACATGGTGTACTTCAATATTTCATTGAAATGACAGGTGAACAAGATTGTGTTTCAAACAGATTGTTGTGTCAGAAAAAAATGATGATATCATGTTAAAATTTCTATGGTGCAAGGAATGCAATTAACTCTCTGTTTTTTTCTGGGTACCAAGTCTAATTTAATTCAGGCTAGCACTGCCAATCATTTCTCTTGGCAGTAAGCATGCTTTCTGGGCACTTCTCCAAGGTTTTTAAATACTATTTACAAGACAATGAAATCAAAACACCGTTGACGGCAGACCCATGATAAATAAACAACCCATGTCAATCCACTTTCTTTCTGTGCTGTAAGTGTTAGTTTGTAATATCAAGACTCCCATAATCCTTGAAATTCCACACTTCTGGTATGAGTAGCTGGCCTTACCAGATCCTGGAGAGCCAATTCATGGGAATTTGGATTTTGATTTATTTGGACTTTAATGCAGCAGATTTGTAAGTGTGGGGCACCTTCTGGAAATCCAAATACGCTACATCCACCAGCCTCCTTAATCCATCCTGCTTGCTACATGCCCAAAGAACTGCAATAAGTCTGTCAGGCATGATTTAGAGTCAGAGTCATATAGTACTGAAACAGACCTATTGGTCCAACTCGTCCACACCGACCCGACATCCCAATTTGACCTAGACCATTTTCCAGCACTTGGCCCATATCCCACCAAACTCCTCCTATTCATATACCTATCCAGATGCCTTTTAAATGGTGTAATTGTACCAGCATCTACCACTTTCTTTGGCAGCTCATTCCATACATGCACCACCCTCTGCATGAAAAAGTTGCCTCTTAGGTCTCTTTTACATCTTTCCCCTCTTAGCCTAAACCTATGCTTTCTAGTTCTGGACTCCCCCACCCCGGGGAAAAGACTTTGTCTATTTATCCTATCCATGCCTCTCATGATTTTATAAACCTCTCTAAGGTCACCTTTCAGCCTCTGATACTCCAGGGAAAACAGCCCCAGCCTATTCAGCCTGTCTCTATAGCTCAAACCCTCCAACATCCTTGTAAATTTTTTCTGAACTCTTTCAGGTTTAACAACACCCTACCTGCAGAAGGGCGGCTAGACTTGTGTGCAGTATACTAAAAGTGGCCTCAATAATGTCCTATACAACCGCAACATGATGATTCTCTTCCATATAAACATTGACTCTGATGCTGCCTGACCTCCTGTGCTTTTCCAGCACCACACTCTTCTTGACTGTATGAAAATTGTCTAAACGTCAGGCTGAAACTTAATTAGTCAGACAGAACTTTCTGAATGACATATGTTAGACCAACTGGTATATAGCTTCCTCATTTCTGTCTCTCTTCTTTCTTGAATAGGAATGTTACATTTGCAGTTTTTCAATCACTGATTCCCTACAGTGTGGAAACAGGCACTTCATCCCGACAAGTCCACAATGCACCTACGGCAATTTAGAATGGCCAATTCACCTGGCCTGCACGAGGAAACCGGAGCACCTGGAGGAAACCACGCAGACACTGGATGAATGTGCAAACTCCACACAGACAGTTACCCAAGGCTGGAGTCGAACCTGGGACCCTGGTGCTGTGAGGCAGCAGTGCTAACCACTGAGCCACCATGCTGCCCATACCTTTCCAGAATCCATAGAAGTTTTAGAAGGTTAGAACTAATGCATCCATTTTCTCTGTAACCACTCCATAACTTCTTTGAAAACCCTAGGCTGCAAGCCTCTCCCTTTACAGTCAGCTCTTACTCCTTGTTAATTCCCTTCTGCCATTTCTTTAACAACCATGATTTAAAAAAAAACCTCCCTCTATTCTGCCCTTTGATTTTCCACAATTTTCAAGATCCTTTTACAATAAAGATAGATATAAACTGTTTGTTCAAACTCTGTCTCATGTCTAAGTCTCATCCTTAACTTTAGCTTTTCATTGTTAGAAGCTCTTGCTGTCTATTTTTAAACTTCTTGCAAGACTCATAAGTCAGAGCATGGTCAGTGAACTGTGAATTTATTCAACACACTTAGCTCCCTTTTAATTTCCTTAAGAATGCACATTCATGAGTGGCTAACTGCAACACTTCATTCTTAAAAGTTAAGGAAAGGATAAAGTTAGTTCATTAAGCAATTCTTGCTGAAATTCCCTAAGTAAAAAATGGCACATTTATTAGATATAATACAGATACAAAGATTAAAAGTAGTGAAGATCTCTAACCATGGGAGGGGCCTCTCGGTTCTGTGATCGGTCAAATAAACACGAGCTGCTCGGTCAGGTTCAGCAAGATTTAACAATTTATTATGATGCTGGGCATAGGTTATCCAGCAACACAGGGGTTAAGCATCTCTGTGTATTCTGGAAAAGCTATACACTTAAGCTAATAACACAGTCAACTTTTATAGGTCTCTTAACAAGCAGTACAGCCTTAATTGCAAAATTAATCCAATAAAAAGTAATAAAATGACAAATAGACATAAAATTGAGCCAATGATATTTCCTGGGAACTGACTTGTTTTGCATGTTTTTATCTCTTGCCACCTGAATCCCAAGGCCAGTTAGAATACTTTAATAATGTCATACCTTGCTTAGTTAATTCATACTATGAATGAGACATTGTTTGCTAATCTCTTTCAATTAGTTCAGGACTGCAGTTTTCAGCAGAGTTAGATGCCATTATAAACAAAATTGTTAATTTGCGCCTAGAAGCTATTTTACTATATTACTTTATGTTACTTGCATTAAGAAGCCATTTTGTAGTTAGTAAAAGCATGCATTAAATAATTGCTCCCGACAACAGCCTAAGTCCAGATTTTAGATCCTCAGTAGATATAGATAAAATATAATTATAAGAAGGTGAATAAGGCTTAGATTTTTGGAAGGCTTTCAATGAAGTGCCACATCAAAGGTTATTGCAAAATTCAAAAGCTCATGGTGTGGGTTTAGCTTTTGGCATGGATAGATAATTGGTTGGCTAACAGGAAGCAGGGAGTCCTTGTTTAAGTTGCCAGGGTGTAATCCGCACTGTTTATAATAAATATGAGTTCTTTGAAAGGATGGAAGGTATAGTCTCCAAATTTGCTAATAAAACAGACAGACAGGAAATTAAGTCATGAAGAAGACATAGGTGGTTATAAAAATGATCAGTTATGTTGATAAAATGGGCAACCATGTGGCAGATGGCACAAGCACAGGCTCATGGCAATAATTCTAAGAAGCTGAAAAAAATGAAACAATCTGCATCATTTTTTTGAGAATTAGATTGCTTGCTGTGGTGCTAATCCACACAGTCAGCCGAGATACTGCCTGCATTTAAGTGTGGTGTTATACTTCTGGACGTGTAGCCTGTTCGTTGCCGAGCACTTTTTCACGAACCTGCGCAATTCTTGTTTTTCATTCTGAACAAGAGTACCACTTTCCCTCAGTGCCCAGTGACTCTGGATGGGAGTGGATACAATGTGAGCTGTCAACAAGCCTACTGTGTGGAACTGCGACCTGACCTCTTCTACTCTCCCTGGAAGAATGCCATGAAGTTATGAACGGTCAAATAAAAAATTACTTTCGCAATCTGAAAGCGAGTAAAAAAGAGTCAAAGTCACCATCCGCCCTCTCAGACATTTATTTACCATCGGAGACTTACAAAAACAAAGAATCTTTCTTCCTAACCAGGAAATCCCAGAATACAGCACATGCAATGATTTACCTCTGGGGTACAGTCACTGCTGTGTGAATGAACACGGTTACTAATTTGTGTATGGCGTGATCCCAGAAGACAGCAAATGAGATGAATGTGTTTGCTGATATTGGTTGAGCTCAGAACGTTGCTGAGGGAAACAGGGAAACTCACTGATCTCCTTTGAATCACACCATGTCAACTTCAAGCAGCACATCATATCAATGAAGCCTCAATGTAATTTCTTATTGGATCAATGTCCCTGTCATTAGTTTTTGCTTGTTTATTCCATGGTGGGCCACAGAGGATTGCTTTGCAGCTTAAGGGTAACATTGACTGAGATTCCTGTTGAAAAGTACCGGACAGAAAGGCAATGTCCACTTCAAGCTCAGCTCCAATGCTGAAATACGTAAGAATTACAACATGAAAATAGGCACTTTGTCTAACTGTCTGTTACATACTAAACAAAGAAACAGTTCGAATAAAGTTTCCCATCCTGCTGCCATTTCTCTTTACCCACATATCCTCACGAATGAAGTATTGATATCACTTATACTCTGATCACTAACACGGAAAGTAGTTCCATGAGCTCATGATTCTTTGTGAGAAAAACTTGCTTTTCATTCTCAGTTTTATCATATTGCTCCAGATGTCCAATCCCACATTCCCAAACCATGTAACTAATCTGCCTTCTACCAAGTTGTTCCATCATTTTGTAATTTTCAATTGCCTCTGTCTCTTTAATGAGACATTTTACAATGGACCATGTTACTGATGTTAGCTACTAAATTTGGAACAGAGCTATTGCTGGAGGCTACTTTGCCTTTCATGTTTCATCCTTTCCCTGTTCACCTCCCTCTAACCACTCCCCACCCATTTGATGTTGCTCCAACCCATACCCATCTCCATTTTACCCATCCTTCTCTTCCGCTGTTACCTCTTCAATCTGTGTACCAACCTGTAAGGTGATTTAACTGCTTCTATTCTTTCTTTCCAACAAGATCTGCATTTTGGAATGGTATTTTTTTCAAGCAATCAGATATGTCTCACTTTGTCAACTCTTTTTCAGGTCGCTGTTAAAAAACATGGAAATTTGAACGATGACCAGGATTGTCAATAATGCTAGCACCAGAAGAGATTCCCACATAAAACTTAATTGGACCAGCCTTGTAAATACTGTGACTCCAAGAATAAATCAGAGGCTGGGAATTCTGAGATGAGTAACTCAAATCCTGTCCACCATTTACAAAGCACAAGTCAGTATGACTCTCTACGTGCAGTTCCAACACATTCATGAGGTTTGACACCATTCAGGAAAATGCTGCCCACGTAGTTGACACCACATCCACCACCTTCAACAGTCTCTCACCCCCAACCCCTGATGTACAGAGGCAGCAGTATGCACTAAATACTAAGGTGCACTGCAGTAACTCACTGAGGCTCCTTTCAGATTCTACCATATCCATGACCTCAACCACCCAGAGGACAAGGCAGCAGCTACATGGGAATGCCACATGCAAGTTCCCCTCCACCACTCACCATCCTGACTTTTAACTAGATCACCACTTCTTCACTGGTGCTGAGTCAACATCCTGAAGTTCTGTCTTGAAGCTTCCAAGATGGCGGCGGGAGCTTTCCAAGATGGCAGCTGCGGAGTAGCCCAGGGCTCGTCTGCTCCTTTCTTCCGTGCAGTTTTCTTTTTTATATTTTCTCAATACGATCTTTTCTTTAACCTTTTTGCCCATTGGGGGGGGCTTGGCTGCAGTGGCAGCATTGGTGACAGCAGTAGTGTGGGCTCAGAGTGGGACCATGGTGGCAGTAGCGTCAGCAATGGGATGGTTACTTTTGCTCCTGCGACAGTGACGTTAATGGGTCCAGAGCAGGCAGTGGCTGCAGCAGTGGCAGCATGCAAGGGTGAACTGGGACCCTGTTGAACCTCTGCAGGTGGAGGAGGTTCCAGGGCCTGGCCAATTTCCAGCATCAGAGAGTCATAGAGTCTTACAGCATGGTAACAGACCCTTTGGTCCAACACCCCCCGCCCCCACCCCACACCCCCCATGCCAAACATAATCACAAACTAAATTGGACCTATCTGTCTGCGCCTGTACAATGTCCCTCCAAACCTTTCCTTTTCATGTGCTTATGCAAATGTCTTTTAAATGTTGTAATTGCATCCACGTTCACCACTTCTGTTAGAAAGTTCATTCCACACATATACCACCCTCTGTGTAAAACGTTTGCTTCTTATATCTTTTTTAAATCTCCTCTCACCTTAAAAATGTACCCTTTAGTGTTGAAATTCCTCAATCCTAGGAAAAAGTCAACTACCATCAACTCTATCTATACCTTTCACTGTTTTATAAATTTCTATTAGATCACCTCTCAATGTCCTACAAAAAAAGTCCAAGCAAATCCAATCTTTCTTTATAACTCAAATCTTCCATAACCAGCAACATCCTGGTAAATCTCTTCTGAACCATCTCCAGCTTTATAAATTCCTTCATATAACTGGGCAACCAGAACTGGACACAGTGGTCCAGAAGAGGCCTCACCAATGTCTTGTACAACCTCAACATGATTTCCAAGTCCTGTACTCAAAAGACTAGGCAATGAAGGCAAGCTTGACAAACGCCTTTTTAACCACCCTAATTATATGTGATGCAAACTTGAATGAATTATGTACCTGAACCCCAAGGTCCCTCTGTTCTACAACACTACCCGAGGTCCTACCATTAATTGTATCATCTCTATCTTTGTTTGTTTTATCATAATGCAACACCTCGCATTTATCAGGATGGAATTCCATTTGCTGTTTTTCTGTTTACTGACCCACTTGATCAAGATCCCTTTGTAAACTTTGAAAACCTAAGGAGGGAGAGCCAGAAGCTGCTCGGATAAATCTCTACGTTCCTTTTGCTTTTATTTCTATTTCTTTAACTTCTGCCTTTTACGTTGTTTTCTAAGATAGCGCTGGGGTGTGGTGAGTCTTCATCGTTTTCACTGTGTGTCTGTATACATGTACTCGGGTACCTGTGACAATAAAAACCCTAACACCCTGAAATAGATTACCTGCTGTTTGTAAGAGGTTGCTGTACAGAAATTGACTGCTGCAAAGTTTCTGTATCACAGTTGTGACCACAATTCAAAGACTATTTCGTTGCTCATAAAACTTTCTCAATCATTCGATACTCATGAAAGGTGTGATTTCACTGCTAGTTTTCTTGCTATCTCTAACGAGCAAGACAAAATGTATATATGTGTGTGAAGTAAAATAAAGAGATGATGCAGGTAATTCTTTTTATTTCAAAAATATACTTTATTCATAAAAATATTTTGATGATCTGTACAATTGGTCATGCCATACTTTCGTAAACATTCCATTTCTTTGCATACAGAGATCGAGTAATCATTCATACATGTAGGTCTGTATGTTTACTATCCATACATTCAGCTGAGGTGTCAGTGGAGCCCACTTACTGTGTGGGCCCCCTGTTCTTAGGCAGGCAGATGTTACGCGGTGGTCTTTCCCCACCACGCCTCGGCGGCAGCTGCCCCAAGCTTTAGCGCGTCCCTTAACACGTAGTCCTGGACCTTGGAGTGTGCCAGTCTGCAACACTCAGTCGGGGTCAACTCCTTCAGCTGCAAGATCAACAGGTTTCGGACAGACCAAAGAGCGACTTTCACCAAGTTGATGATCCTCCAGGCACAGTTGATGTTCGTCGTGGTGTGCGTTCCAGGGAACAGACCGTAGAGCACGGAGTCCCGCATCACAGAGCTGCTCGGGACGAACCTCGACAAACACCACTGCATTCGTCTCCACACTTCCTTTGCATAGGCACATTCCAGAAGGAGGTGTGTGACAGTCTAGTCCCCCCCCCCCCCACAGTCGCTTCGAGGGCAGCGTGTGGTGCCGCAGAGAGTCCGGGCCTGCATAAAGGATCTCACAGGCAGAGCCCTCCTCACCTCCAGCCAAGCCATGTCTTGGTGCTTGTTGGCACCCTAGCCAAGCTTGTGCTGTGTCAGGCAGGAAGATCGCTGAGAGTCTCGCACTCCTCAGGGATACGGATTGCCCATGTACAGGTCAGGGATTTGGACACCTGCCTCATCAGCCTGGACTAGGAGAAAGCCTTTGACAGGATATCACATGTGTATATGAGAGATGTCCTCTCCAAAATGGGCTTTGGGGAGGGAATCTGCAATTGGCTCAGTTTGCTCTACACCAACATTGTCAGTGCAGTCTCAATCAATGGGTGGGAATCAGAAAGCTTCCCAGTCAGATCTTGAGTCAGGCAGGGCTGCCCTCTCTCTCCTGCCTTGTTTGTGTGCTGCATAGAGCCATTTGCTGAGTCCATCAGGAAGGATGCGACCCTGACAGGGGTGACTACTCCTGGCAGCGGAGGCCTGCAGGTTAAGGCCTCCCTGTACATGGATGATGTCGCCGTTTTCTGCTCAGATCTGCTGTCCGTGCACAGACTCATGTGCGTATGTGACCAGTTCGAACGGGCCTCAGGGGCCAAGGTCAACTGAGGCAAGAGCGAGGCCATGCTCTTTGGGAACTGGGCCGACCAATCCTTCATCCCCTTCACCGTCAGGACTGACCACCTGAAGGTGCTGGGTATTTGGTTTGGAGGGGCTGGGCCATGTGCCAAGTCTTGGGAGGAGCGTATCAAGAAAGTGAGGCAGAAACTAGGCAGATGGAAGCTTTGGTCGCTGTCCATCTTGGGTAAAAACCTAGTCATCAGGTGTGAGGCGTTGTTATATGTGGCACAGGTCTGGCCTATTCCCAGAACCTGTGCCGCCGCAGTTACCTGGGCCATCTTCCATTTTATATGGAGATCAAAGATGGCCAGGGTCCAAACAGACTCAATGTACAAAGCTCTGGGCAACGGGGGACAAAACACACCCAATGCCACCCTCACCCTGATGGCCACCTTTGTGTGTGGCTGCATCAAGCTGTGCGTGGATCCCTGGTACGCAAACACCAAGTGACACTACGTACTAAGGTTTTACCTGTCCCCGGTGTTGTGAAGGATGGGCCTGGCCTCACTGCTGTGGAACGCTCCGCGTAGTTGGACCATTCCGTATCACCTGTCATTCGTGGAGAAATTTATGAGAAAAATACCTTTGATCACAAGTCCATCAGGAAGTGGTCAGCACGTAGTGTCCTTGAGACCCTTCGGGAAAAGGAGAGGGCGGATTCTGTTGAGCGGTTCCCTGGGCAGACTGTCAAAGTCATTTGGATGATGCAAGTAAATTTGATTCAACAAATTGAAAAGTTATCCAAAAGCAATACAAGGAAGATGGAAGAATCTTGCTTCCTATTTTGTTCTATTATCTTTAAATATGTGGTGACTAAAACATCTTGCATTGTAGCTCAGGCACACCACAAGAAACAGGACAAATCCTCGCTGGCCCAATTATTACAATGGCCTGCTCATATTGCTGGTTTGGTCTCTGCAAGACCACACAGCTCCTAACCTCATTACAGCTTGTTTCAAACATGGACAAATGAGCTGAGTTCCAGCGATGAAGTAAAAGTGACTGCCCTTGATGTCAAGACAGTATTGAACTGAGCAAAACTGAAGTCAATGAAAATCAGGAGGAAAACTGGTTGGAGTCATACCTCATACATAGGAAAATGGTTGAGGTTGGTGGAGGTCAGTCAGTCATCTCAGCTCCAGGACACCTCTACAGTTCCTCAAGGAAGTGACGTAGGCCCAACTATCTTCAGCTGCTTCATCAATGACCTTCCCTCCATCATAAGGTCAGAAGTAGGAAAGTTCGACGATGATTGCACAATGTTCAGCAGCATTTGTGACTCCTCAGATACTGAAGCAGTCCATGTTCAAATGGAATAAGACATGGGCAATATTAAGATTTGGGCCGACAGGTGGCATGTACCACTTACCATCCTGACTTGGAAATGCATCACCATTTTTTCACTGATGCTGGGTAACAATCCTGGAACTCCTCCCTAACGACATTGTGGGTGCACCTACAACGGTACAATGCCAATTAGATCACCGCCATTCAACAAGACAGCTCACCACCACTTTCTCAAGGGCAAGTAGGGATTGGCAATAAATGCTGGCCCAGCCATTGAAGCCCAGATTCCCTGAATGAATCAAAAATACCCTGCATCCCAGAGTTAAAGGTAATGGCGATTGCCATTCTGAATTCTATATATTCGGGAAAGTAACAAATTTAACTCCTGATTTGGAAGGGAAGGACAGACAAAAATAGAAAAATGTCAAACTAACAGGTCTGTAGAGTCATAGAGTCATACAACACGGAAATAGGCCCTTCGGTCCAACTCATCCATGCTGACCAGGTTTCCCTAACTGAACTAGCCCCATTTGCTTGTGTTTGGCCCATATCCCTTTAAACCTTTCCTACCCATGTACCGGTCCAAATGCCTTTTAAATGCTGTAATTTTACCCTCTACCACTTTCTCTGGCAGCTCACTCCATATACACATTATCTTCTGGGTGAAAGACACTAAAAGATGATAAAGAATGTGGTAACTGCACACTTAAATATTAATGATACAACTGGGCTGAGGTCACAGGATAAGGTCCCACACAAGTCGCTAATAAAGATAACTCGTGGCATTAGATAGTAAGAGAATTGGTTAACAGACAGAAAGAAGAGTGCAGGAATAAATAGATTGTTCTCAGGATGGCAGGCTGTAGCCAGTGGGGTGCTGCAATGTTCAGTGTTCAGGCCTCTTGTATTCACAGTCAAGATAAATGATTTGGCTGTGGGGGTTATTTGTTATTTATGTTCCCTGTTATTATTATTCCACTGCACCTTGTCTTCCAGAAGTCAATACAAAATCTTCACCTTAGAGGAAATGTTGGTTGTAATATTACCTAACTTTCAAATACCACAAAACTAGGTGGGAATGTAATTTGTGAGGAGATTGCAAGAAGATTGTGAGGGCTTGAAGAAGAGTTTGATTTTATAATGTTCTGTAGTAGCATTCTGAAGAAGAAGCATACCAGATTTGAAACATTAATCCTGCTTCTGTCTCTACAGACCTGCTGAGTTTCTCCAGCATTCTTTGTGTTTGTTTCAGATTTGAAGCAAATGCAGCACAGAGGAACCTTGATTATCTGGCATTCGATTACCCGGCAAGATCGCAAGGTCCCAATGCTTGGCTAAACTATGTTACCCGGCCTTTGATTGTGCGAACATTCTATTATCTGACAAAATGCTCCCTGCCTGTGCCATTCGGATAATTGAGGTTCCTCTGTATTTTGTCTTTGTCTGACAGTATGTATGCAAGTTGTTATCACCGTTGATGGTGGAGATCATCTGTGCATATCAGGATACGTAGTGATGTTGCTGCATGCAAGAACAAGGATCAGAAAAGTATGCAGCAAATATTTAGTAGTCATAACGGGATATTTACATTTTCACAGATGTGGGAGAAACAGGCAGCTCACATTGTAAACTTGAACAACTTCTCTTTCCAATCCTCCCACTTCCTCCAAACCAAAGGAGTTGCCATGGGCACCCGCATGGGTCCCCAGCTATGCCTGCCTCTTCGTAGGATATGTGGAACAGTCCATCTTCCGCAGCTACACTGGCACCACCCCCCATCTTTTCCTCCGCTACATCGATGACTGTATCGGCGCTACCTCGTGCTCCCACGAGGAGGTTGAACAGTTCATCCACTTAACCAACACCTTTCACCCCGACCTCAAATTCACCTGGACCGTCTCAGACTCCTCCCTCCCCTTCCTAGACCTTTCTATTTCTATCTCGGGCGACCGAATCAACACAGACGTCTACTGTAAACCGACTGACTCCCACAGCTACCTAGACTACACCTCCTCCCACCCTGCCCCCTGTAAAAACGCCATCCCATATTCCCAATTCCTTCGTCTCTGCCACATCTGCTCCCAGGAGGACCAGTTTCCAATACCGTACAGCCCAGATGGCTTCCTTCTTCAAGGACCGCAGATTCCCCCCAGACGTGATCGACAATGCCCTCCACCGCATCTCCTCCACTTCCCGCTCCTCCGCCCTTGAGCCCCGCCCCTCCAACCGCCACCAGGACAGAACCCCACTGGTTCTCACCTACCACCCCACCAACCTCCATATACAGCGTATCATCTGCTGTCATTTCCGCCACCTCCAAACGGACCCTACCACCAAGGATATATTTCCCTCGTCTCCCCTATCAGCGTTCTGAAAAGACCACTCCCTCCGTGACTCCCTCGTCAGGTCCACACCCCCCACCAACCCAACCTCCACCCCCGGCACCTTCCCCTGCAACCGGAAGATATGCAAAACTTGCGCCCACACCTCCTCTCTTACTTCTCTCCAAGGCCCCAAGGGATCCTTCCATATCCGCCACAAATTCACCTGCACCTCCACACACATCATCTATTGCATCCACTGCACCCGATGTGGCCTCCTCTATATTGGGGAGACAGTCCGCCTACTTGCAGAACGTTTCAGAGAACACCTCTGGGACACCCGGACCAACCAACCCAACCACCCCGTGGCTCAACACTTTAACTCCCCCTCCCACTTCACCAAGGACATTCAGGTCCTTGGACTCTTCCACCGCCAGACCATAACAACACGATGGTTGGAGGAAGAACACCTCATCTTCCGCCTGGGAACCCTCCAACCACAAGGGATGAACTCAGATTTCTCCAGTTTCCTCATTTCCCCTCCCCCCACCTTGTCTCAGCCGAATCCCTCGAACTCAGCACCACCTTCCTAACCTGCAATCTTCTTCCTGACCTCTCCGCCCCCAGCCCACTCCGGCCTATCACCCTCACCTTGACCTCCTTCCACCTATCACATCTCCAATACCCCTCCCCCAAGTCCCTCCTCCCTACCTTTCATCTTAGCCTGCTGGACACACTTTCCTCATTCCTGATGAAGGGCTTATGCCCGAAACGTCGAATTTCCTGTTCCTTGGATACTGCCTGACTTGCTGCGCTTTTCCAGCAACACATTTTCAGCTCTGATCTCCAGCATCTGCAGACCTCACTTTCTCTCCTGCTCACATTGTAAAGACAGCAATTTGTTAGATTGTATCAAGGACTTTTTTAATGGCGACAATGAGCTGGGTTTTGCCAGAGTCAGGCACTTCTTATCGCATCCTATTGGTTAGAATTGTTCAGCTCAAAACTAGTTTGAGTTGCACCATGCTAGAAATGTGAGCTGATATTGTGTGGTAAGGACAATGGGACATCTGGAGATACATATTCCCTTAACCAGTGCAATCTATTGAATCAGGAGAAAATCTTTGCTTTGATTTGATTTATTGTAGTCACATGTACCTCAGTACAGTGAAAAGTTTTGTTTTGCTAGTGGTACAAGCAGATTATAGCAAACAAGGATAGACAGATTTTAGGGTGCTTAGACAGAGCAAGGCACACAAGGTTACAATTGTATAGGAGGAGGTGCACAAAGAACAATCAACATTAGGAAGATCAGCATTATTTGAAATTAGAGACTCCATTCAGCAGTCTAATAATAGCAGTGAAGAAGCTGTTCTTGAACCTGTTAGTGAACTTGTTCAAGTTTCTGCATCTTCTCCCTGATAGAAGAGGTTGGAAGAGAGCATTCCCATGGTGGGAGGGGTCTTTGATGTTGGCGACCTTTCCGTGGCAATGAGAAGTGTAAATTGGAGTCCATGGATGGGAGGTTGGCTTCCGTGATCGTCTGAGCTGTGCACACAACCTTCTGCAGTTTCCTACGATCCTGGGCAGAGCAGTTGCAGTACCAGGCCATTATGCACCCAGATAGACTGCTTTCTACGGTGCATCTGTAAAAGTTAGTGAAGTTCCTCATGGACATTTGGAATAGTTGGGGAGGAAGCTGAATAAGATCCAAATCAGGAGTGCAAACAGAAATAAATAGGATGAGAAAGATTGAATTAAGTGGCAAAGAAAAGAAACTAAAAAGAAAAGTCAGAAAAATCTCAAATTTAAAACTTGACATGTTTAAAAATCACTGCATACGACTGAACAGCTAAATTAATTCACTCCCATTGTTTAGATTTTTGTCTTTTTGGACCAGAAAGTTGACCAACATTGTATTAGCTATTGTTAAAAAGGTGCTTCACTGTCAATTACCAGAGCAATCTTTCTGTGGAAAGCTTTTTGGCAAATTAGTATGCGAATCCTGCAAACTATCGAAAACAATTTTGAAGCTAATGGCAAGATATTGTCTTGCACATTCTGAAGATCCGCAACTCATTAAATATCTTTAAACTCTTCAATTTGTCGGATGATTTGCATATAAATGATGGTGTGTATCATGAATCCAAATACTTTAGGGTAAACAAGGGAACAGGCTACAGTCAATTTAATGATAAGCCAAGACAATTGGATAAAGGGGAAAATATCTTTCAAACTGTGAGCATGACATGGTAACAAATTGAGGGAGAGCAGGGAGAGTCAAAAATGAAGGTTTGAAATTTAAGGACAATATTGGAGGAGTGAGAGTGCTTTAACTGAGATCAATGGGTTCACCAATAGGCAGCAATTGGTGGCATTCAATTGGTGCTACACATTGTAGATAGTCCTAAAACATCTAAAAGCTCCACTTGTACAGGTAAGTAACTGTGGTCACCGAGTGCAGTAAGAGACATTATCAAGCTAACAGAAAAGGATCACACACACTCAAAAAAAAACAAAGGTAATCCAGCAGACTGGGAGACATAAAAATAACAGAGTGACACAAAGAAAGCATTAAGTGTTTCAAAACGAAACAGAGAAAAACTTGCAAGAGATATCAAGGCTGAACGACCGACCAATTAGATAAATTTGTACCAATCAGAGAATTAATATAGAATGTAAAGGGTACATCATTCTTGCATAATTAGTTACAATTTAGTGATGAAGTCACTAATATGGTGGATAGAGGAAGAGATGTGACAGCATTATGACAATGCAACTGAACTAGTAAACTAGACATCTGGATACAAGAAGTCAGAAGCCACTTGTTGTCAACGGCAAAAATCACTTACTAACGAATCTGGTTGTCCACCGAAAAAATTTCATGTCACTGGTCATGAGCTCTGTGGGTCATACAGTTATAGAGTCATAGAGATGTATAGCACAGAAACAGACCCTTCGGTCCAACTCGTCCATGCTGACCAGATATCCTAACCTAATCTAGTCCCATTTGCCAGCACTTGGCCCATATCCCTCTAAATCCTTCCTATTCATATACCCATCCAGATGATTTTCAAATGCTGTAATTGTATCAGCCTCCACCACTTCCTCTAGCAGCTCATTCCATACACGCACAACACTCTGAAAATGTTCCTCCTTAGGTCCCTTTCAAATTTTTCCCCTCTCACTCTAAACCTAAGCCTTCTAGTTCTGGACTCCTCCACCCCAGGGAAAAGACTTTGTCTATTTATCCTATCCATGCCCCTTATGATTTTATAAACCTCTATAAGGTCACCCCTCAGCCTCTGAAGCTCCAGGGAAAACAGCCCCAGCCTATTCAGCATATTGCTGTAGCTCAAATCCTTCAACCCTGGCAACATCCTTGTAAATCTTTTCTGAACCCTTTCAAGTTTCACAACATCCTTCCGATAAAAGGGAGACCAGAATTGGCACTTATCTGTTCTTGTGCTGTGAGGTCTCCTACACAGCTTCCTCCAAGGTCAGTTATGAATTTCGCTGTTTGTTAATTTTCCCAGACAAACTCCAATGTCCAGAGATACTTGAACTCAAACAGCAAAGGCAGTAACTGTGCAGATTCACTGCTGTGTCAGTTAGCAGTGTAGGTTTTCTTTCTCTCGCTCCCTCCCTGACCACGTGGTTGCTACCTTTTGTCTGTCTTCCTCCTTTTAAAAAAGTGTCATTGTTTGGATCTTTTTTTCTCCAAAGTTTTAAAACAACTCAACAGTTTATAAAACAATAATCGCTGCTCCCAGAATTCGAGGAAATCACCTCCAACATCTAAAGTACCTCAAAAAAAGGAGCAGCTCTTACAGCGGCAATTTTTTCTCATCCTCCACCTTGGTCTTTGCGGTCCTAGAATCTGATGAAGCAACACTCCGAAAGCTAGTTTCAAATAAACCTGCTGGACTATAACTGGTGTTGCGTGATTTTTAACTTTGTCCACCCAGTCCAACACCAGCTCCTCCACAACATTTCTTGAGGGAAGTCTTTTTTTAGATTAGATTCCCTACAGTGTGGAAACAGGTCCTTCGGCCCAACCAGTCCACACCAACCCTCCAAAAAGTAACCCTCTCAGTCCCATTTCCCTCTGACTAATGCACCTAACACTACGGGCAATTTAGCATGACCAACTCACCTGACCTGCACATCTTTAGACTGTGGGAGGAAACCGGAGCACCCAAAGGAAACCCACGCAGACACAAGTAGTATGTGCAAACTCCACACAGACAGTCGCCCGTGCTCCTGGTGCTGTGAGGCATCAGTCTTCAGGGAGTCTTTGAAACACTTCCTTCTCCTCCTCTCATTTAAGGGCCTTCCTTGAGCTGGACAGAGAAGATTTCCTTTGGCATTTGGAACTCAGATATCCTGAGCACACGGTCTGTCTGGAGTTGGTTTCGGTTGATCATGACCCTGATGCTGATTAGCTGCTTCAAGGACGCTGATGTTAGTCACTGTAGGCAACTGGAAAAGGTATAGTCAGTTAATTAACTAAATTCCAAATATTCTTTTGAAAAGTAGAATCTGTCTTGTGAGCCATATTTGTCATTAAAATCCATTTTGGTTTGCAATTGGCCTTTAGGGAATGAACCCTGCCACATTTACCCAATGGGTATGTACAAGAATTCAGACCTACAGCACTGGGACACAAGACACTCACTTATATCCCAAGCACCTTCTTAAGGGGAAAGTGGTGATGGACAATAAACACGACTCTTGCACAATAAATGCTGTACTCACCCATCACATCACCTCCCATGAATGAACAAAATCAAAAATACAAAGGGATTTAATAACAACTTAATCATGAGGGCAAAACTGTGGCAAATGAAGCTCAATGTAAGAAAATGTGAGGTTGTTCACTTTTGATCTGAAGAAGATCAATCAGGGTATTTTCTAAATGGTAAGGAATTGGATGTAGGTTTGCTCACTGAGCTGAAAGATTCATTTCCAGACGTTTCATACCTTAATAGGTAACATCTTCAATGGACTTTATGCAAAGCAATGCTGAAATTTCCTGCTTTCTATTTATATGTTTGGGTTTCTTTGGGTTGGTGATGTCATTTCCTTTAGTGATGTTATTTCCTGTAGTGAAGTCACTTCCTGTTCTTTTTCTCAGGGGGTGGTCGATGGGATCTAACTCGATGTGTTTGTTGATAGAGTTCTGGTTGGAATGCCGTGCTTCTAGGAATTCTCGTGCATGTCTTTGTTTGGCTTGTCCTAGGATGGATGTATTGTCCCAGCCGAAGTGGTATCCTTCCTCATCCGTACGTGAGGATACTAGTGAGAGAGGGTCATGTCTTTTTGTGGCTAGTTGGTGTTCATATATCCTGGTGGCTAGTTTTCTTGGGAGAAGTAGAGGAGGGGAGCAGCGAGGAGGGGGTTTAGCAGGGTGCGAGTTCACCAGATTGATTTTGGGATGCTTAATTAACGGGCTAAGTTTGCATCAACTTGATATCTCGAATAGTAAAAGGGTTCAATGGGGTAGTGCAAACAGAAACTATTATCGGCGAGTTCTAAATATAGAAACATCACCTTAAAATTACAGTTAAGCCATTCAGAGGTGATGAACTCAGATAATTGGAATAACAGTTCAGTATAGGACCAAATGAGTATGGTTTGATCCCCTTTCTGACTCAGGATAACAAGTGGCTTGTCTCTTTGCTCTATCCTGCACCACGATCACAGTGGAGGCCATGATTCAGTGATATGGAATCGTCAAGGACACTATCTGGAGAAGCAGTCTTTTTCCCACAAAGGGAATTAGAAATCTGGATCCCTTCCTCTTAAAAAGCTGTGAAAACTGGGATAATTAAGGTATTCAAGCCAGAAATCGGTCTAATTGTGTTCAGTAAACGGAGTGAGTCAAGGCAGGTAAAACTGGCTCCGTGGATCCCTTCGTTGTCTTGCTGTCATTTTTTCTCATTCTGTTGTTACATCTCTGGAGCAGTCAAGCATGCCAAATCCAAAAACATGTTAAAAGTATCAAGCTGCTTCTGTTGTTAGCCTTTAGGGTACTGCCAAAAGGTAGCAATCCCTCTTCTCTCTCCTTGCTTTCATCACTTTTCCCTTCTGATTTTTCTTCTCTTCCTTTTGCTCTCTGGAGTGTCTTATTAAATCAGAAAAAAGATTAGAAGCAGCAGATTCATTGCTGACCTATGCCACAAATTGAACTGGGTTGAGAGGAATTGCTCCTTATTTCCTGATGAAGGTCAGTTCTGATGAATGTTTTCTGCACAACACAACATGACCTTTCCACTTGACAGACGCAGGAGGACATGCACTGTAGTTCCAGTTATTGTTTTTTTCAATCAGCAATTTTCTTTTCTCTTTTGATGTCCTTTAACAATCTCAGATTTGATTTACCTGGGCAGGACAGATGGTCAGGCTGCTCGGTTATTGGAATGATTTGATTGCACTAGTTGGAAGGTCCCGTATGTCACTGGATCTGTTACATGCTAAGCTGAGGTAGATTTTTCTACCATTGTGACAGCTTATTTCATAAGGAGTTATCTCATCTTAAATGAGCAGTCTGTTTATCACAAACCCATTCACATAGCATATTGTAGCAGCCGTTTTCATTGAGATATAGACATGTGCTCTGTAATTAGCTGAAATCCACTTTAAACTGTGATGTCGATAAAGTGTTGCGGCAGATGTTACGAATGTAAATTGCGATCTTAATATTTGATTTGTAGCAGCCTGCTCTGCTGAGATGGTCAACTCTCTAACACAGTATTTCATTTATTTTATCATGCATCATTTTCCCCCCACCAACTTTCTCCTTCCACTTCCCTCTAAATCTACTGAGCAACAATTCATCAAAGTGATTGCAATTGATGATGTCCCTATCTTGACCTGACCTCCAAACACATTAGATCGCAATCTGCAGTAGGAATCTGGAATGTTGTTCTTTTCACTCCTTAAAGGAGGGAGCTGACACCAATAGTGGGCCTCACAGGCCCAGGTAAGAAAACCTAACTCAGGCACAGTGCAAAGAACTGAACCACATATTAGGATCATAGTAGTATTATCACTGGACTAGTAATCCAGAGATCCAACTAAGACATGGCTTCAAATCCAACCACAGTAGGTAGTGGAATTTGAATTCAACAATATCTGGACTTGAAAGTCTAATGACAAACAGGATAACATTATCAATTATCAAAGAAAAACCCATCTGATTCACTCATGTCCTTAGGGAAGGAAATTTGATGTCCTTACTTGGTTTAGCCCACACGTGACTCTAGGTCCACAGTTTACCTGCTCTCTGAAATGTGACAAAGTGAGGACTGCAGATGCTGGGCATCAAAGTCAAAAAGCACAGCCTGTCAGACAGCATCCGAAGAGCAGGAGAGTCGACGTTTCAGGCATAGACTCTTCATCAGGAGTGTGGGAGGCAGTGGAAAAAGGGGCTGAGAGATAAATAGGAGGTAGGGGTGGGGCGGGGGGGTGGAAGGTAGCTGGGAACACAATAGGTAGATGCAGGTAGGGGTGATGGTGATAGCTCAGAGCAGAGCATGCAATGGATAGGTGGGAAGGAAGATGGACAGGTAAGGACAGTTCAAGATGGTGGTGCTGAGTTGAGGGATTGGATCTGGGATGAGGTGGGGGCGGGGGGGGAGAAGAGGAGATGCATAAACAGGTAAAATCGACATTGATGCTGTGTGGTTGGAGGGTCCCAAGGTGGAAGGTGAGGTGTTCTTCCTCCAGGCATCGGGTGGCTAGGATTTGCCGGTGGAGGAGGCCCAGAACTTATCCTCTGAAATAGGTTAACAAGTCTCTCAGTTATATCAAACTGCTATAAAGGAATGAAAGCCAACAGATCATCTAACATTGAGCACTGGAAATGACAATGGACCAACATCCAATAAATTGTGGCAGATTAAGAAGCAGCTCCTCAACACCTTGTCTTAAAGAATTTAGGATGAGCAATAACAAATTGGAATAGAGACATGAGCCTCAAAATGCAATGGGACTGGAATTCTCCTCACTCTCCAAGGTCTCTCAAAGACTGGTCCAGAATCTGTATCGGGTAGGTACCACTGCATGAGCTGAGTGGAAATGAATGAATGCCCAGCCAGCAAAGTCCATAAATGAAAAGCAGGTTTGGTTCACTTTCAACCCAGGCAGTGGACTTAACAATGGAGCCAGGAGGATATTTCTGATTAAATATCTCAAAGGAACAATGTGAGTAAAGTTGCATGGACTGGAGTTATTTTGAACCCCCCTGGTCCTCACCTTCCACCCTACCAACCTTCGCATAAACCGCACCTTCCGCCCACATTTCCGCCACCTCCAAACGGACCCCACCACAAGGGATATATTTCCCTCCCCACCCCTTTCTGCAAAGACCATTCCCTCCATGACTACCTGGTCAGGTCCATGCCCCCTAACAACCCACCCTTCCAGGCACCTTCCCCTGCCACCACAGGAATTGCAAAACCTGCGCCCACACCTCCTCCCTCACCTCCATCCAAGGCCCTAAAGGAGCCTTCCACATCCACCAAAGTTTTACCTGCACATCCACCAATGTCATTTATTGTATCCATTGCTCCCGATGTGGTCTCCTCTACACTGGGGAGACTGGACGCCTCCTGGCAGAGCGCTTTGGGGAACATCTCCAGGACACCCGCACCAATCAGCCCCACTGCCCTGTGGCCCAACATTTCAACTCTCCCACCCACTCAGCTGAGGACACGGAGGTCCTGGGCCTCCTCCACTGGTCCTCCCTCATCACCTGACACCTGGAGGAAGAACACCTCATCTTCCACCTCGGAACACTTCAACCCCAAGGCATCAATATGGACTTCACCAGTTTCCTCATTTCCCCTCCCCACACCTTACTCCAGTTCCAACCTTCCAGCTCAGCATGACCTGTCCTACCTGCCTATTTTCCTTTCCACCTATCCACTCCACCCTCCTCTCTGACCTATCACCTTTATCCCCACCCCCATTCACCTATTGTATTCTATGCCACTTTCTCCCCACCCCCACTCATTTATCTCTCCACCCTGCAGGCTTCCTGTCTCTATTTCTATTGAAGGGCTTTTGCCCAAAACGTCGATTTTCCTGCTCCTTGGATGCTGCCTGAACTGCTGTGCTTTTCCAGACCTGGAGGTACTTTCAGTACAAGAATAAATGGGGACTCCACTCCGACAAGTGGCAATTAATCCAAGAGGAATTTGGAAAGGAGTCAATTATCATTGATGTATCAACATTCTGCTTCAACAACTCCTCTGAGGAATAACAAATTGGATGTAACAAGGCCAGAACATTCATTCCCACTCACTCAGCTCATGCAGTGAGTGCACCAGTGGTGCCTACCCACTACATACCTTGTATTAATCTGTGGGAGAGGCTATAGCTAGACCTTGGAGAGTGAGCAGAATTCCCATCCCACTGCATTTTGAGGCTCATGTCTCTATTTCAGTCTGTTATTTGCAGATAGAAATCATGACCATAACTCATTTATGCTTTTTTTTTGCTATTTGCAATGAAACTATAATCAAGTATATAACCACATTTCAGATTTGGATTCATTAACATACAGAGAAAATCGCTCCCCTCATCCATGATTAAAAGGTGAAATCAAGATTGTCAAGAGAAGCGTTTTTGAAATGAATGAGTGCAATATAACTGAAAATTGGTCTATTATTACATAGTTACCTAACAGGAGTATTGACCAAACATTATGAATCATAACTATGGTAACGACATTCATAAATAGTGTTTTTATTTATATAATGAAACATTCTGAGGTGCTTCACATGCATCTTTGCACTATAAAACAAAACAACAATGAAAGCAGAGAGTTACTCTTGGATGCCACAATGGTTAATGCTAGGACCACAGAATTCAAAATCAATAGAACTGATTTAAATTTGGGGACATTGTCATACTTCTAAATATACTAATGTCACAAAACTGGGTGTATTTGAGGCCCTCTCAAAGTACATGGTAGTGTCCCTACCTCTGGACTGAGATACTCGAGGTTAAGTCACACCTTCTCCAGAAGTGTATAATAATATCTCTGAACATGTTGATTAGAAAAGTATCAGGTAATGTTTGACAGTGAGCAACAGGAGATAAGGTTGATTATGCTAATTAAGCAGCTGGGCATCATGGTCGAGTAGTTAAGGTGATGGATTTGAAATCCATTCAGGTTCCTCCACGTCAGTGTGAATCTTACTGACTGCGGTTGTAAATATGTGGAGCTTTTGTGATATCGTGGTAGTGTCCCTCCCTACCTCTGACCAAGAACGTCTAAGTTCAAATCCCACTTGTCATAACATGTCTGAACAGGTTGATTAAAATACCTACCACAGTTTGATGCCAAGTTCATTGATGCATGTTTTGAATACAATATGTCGGGTTCTTGTTGCACAGTGGTAGTGTTCTTACTTCTGAGCCAGGAGGCCTGGGTTCAATTTGCACCGGCTCTGGAGATGTGACGTATCGTGTTTGCACGGATTGATTTTAAAATATCTGCATGTAAAGTAGTTGTGGAACATGGAATGTACGTTACGAGGACAATGCAGCAAGATTTCAGGAAGACTTGGATGGCTAAGTCATTGAGCTGGAATATAGCAAATAGAATGTAATGTCAAGTTATTCCGTTTGGGAGAGAAAATAGACACTTGTGACATGATGAGAGGCTAGGAAGTGCAGGTGATCTTGTTGGTGAATCTTTCAAAGTTAGCATGTGGGTGCAGCAAGCAATCAGAAAGGTAGATGGTGAGTTGGCCTTCAGTAGAATGGCAATGAAGAATAGAACTTGCTAGCGGTGTATAAAGGTAAAAACAATGACTGCAGATGCTGGAAACCAGATTCTGGATCAGTGGTGCTGGAAGAGCACAGCAGTTCAGGCAGCATCCAAAGTGCAGTGAAATCGACGTTTCGGGCAAAAGCCCTTCATCAGGGATAGCAGTGTATAGAGCCTTGGTGAAATCTTGCTTAAGTATTGAGTATAGTTTTGATCATTTTATCTAAGAAAGGATATACATAGAGTCATAGAGATGTACAGCATGAAAACATACCCTTTGGCTCAACCCGTCCATGCCGACCAGATATCTCAATCCAATCTAGCTCCACCTGCCAGCACCCAGTCCATATCCCTCCTAACCCTTCCTATTCATATACCCATCCAAATGCCACTTAAATGTTGCAATTGTACCAGCCTCCACCGCTTCCTCTGGCAGCTCATTCCATACACGTACCACCCTCTGCGTGAAAAAGTTAATGGAAATGAGATGCTTTAGTGAGAGAGAAAGAGTGAGAACACTGACCACAGTGAGAAGTGAGCTGCAGAAACATATGGGAAATCTCAGCAGGTCTGTGGACAGAAAACAGAATTAACATTCGGGTCCAGTGACTCTACTTCAGACTTTGGCAATGCATGTTGCGGAGTGAAAATGGGAAACACACATGAACGATGAAGGTGTGCTGTGTTGTTTGACTGGGAAGGCGGAGGGTGGGCGAGTACACAGGGAGCAGAGGAGGTACCTGCCTTTAGCAGCCAGCCGGTAACAGCGAGCTGGCCTCTGGAGCCGCTGATAGGCTGGTGCTGCCGGGGAGGCAGTTCCCGAGCAGCGGCGGCGAAGTGACAGGAGCCGGCTGCTTCCAATCCTTCCCCGGACAGCGCCGGAGGAACCTAGCGGTGGCGAGCTCTGCAATAACCCCTCTGCTCTCCCCGGCTGAGCCCTGAGTAACTGTCAGCACAATGAACGGTGAGTGCACTGCTCCCTCTTTAATCCAGTTTCTTTCCCCCCTCCTCCTCCTCCCGTTTAACAAAAGACAGTGTCTTGGGAACACCTTCTCCAATGTGGAGCAGCTTGGCTGCAAGTGGGAGATGTAAGTTGCTCCTAAGTTTAGCGGCGAAACTCTGACTGAGGAACGGCTGCAAAGCTGTGATAGGTGGAAGGCATTAAGAGGTGTGAAATATATGCACAGATATTCAGGGAGAGAATCAGACCCGTTTGCAGGGGTTGTAAGTTGCATGCACATTTACCCCTGCTGAATGTGTGCATTTTATCCAAAAAAAAATTCATTGCTGTGATGGAGACAAGGAAATGCAAAGATTGGATGCAGCAGGTAATGCATGGTTTATTTCTAATGTGGTTGTCAAATGAGGTGAAGTTTGGCTAAATGCCTCGATGATGTAAACGGCTTGTGTACGTGATATGATTTAAAGGACTCTCAACTTCTTCATTGCCATTTCGGGAAGGGGAGGGGTTGACTGCACTGCACCAGTAACACCGCTGGCTTGAAAGGGAGAAAATAAAGCTTGAGTTTGTCTTTTTTTCCCCCCCATATCAATCGTTCCTGAAGATTGTTCTGCTGTTGCAGCAATCGTTATTGCTTTGGGCTGATCCTCCTCCAGTTTTGTAAATCTATAAACCAGAGGTCACATCAGGTAACAGCAGGAATTTACTATTCTTCCCCCAACTAAAATCCTTTTTTGAGAATTAAACTAAACTAAGGAAATTAAGCTGTCTCTTTGACAGTAAAATAAAGTTGGGACTGTGACCATTTCCTCGTCTCCTTTACCGGTTTTTATGTGCCTGAAATGTTGATTTATTGGGAGGGGCTGCTGGGTTGGGGTGACGTGAGTTTGGCGGCTGTCAAATACGACAGCGAACTCAGCCGACCGCGGGGAATCATTTTTCAGGAGGAAAAGAAATCTAGGGCAAGATTTATTTTCAAAATAGAAATTTAGTTAGTTCATGGAATGTGGGTTGTCTTTGGCAAGTTTCCCCCGGAATGGGGTGCTCTACTTTAGAAAGTAGCCGAGGATGTAATATTATAGGGAGGTCTCTCAGTGATGTGGGCTAATGGTAGGAACAGGCAAGAAGTCCTTTCTGATGCGAGGAGCAACTCGTTGCATGTTTTAGTTATGATTTGGAGATGCCGGTGTTGGACTGGTGTGGACAAAGTTAAAAACCACACAATACCAGGTTATAGTCCAACAGGTTTAATTGAAAGCGCTAGCTTTTGGAGAGCCGTAGCCAGTGCTTCCGATTAAACCTGTTGGACCATAACCTGGTGTGATGTGATTTTTAACTTTGTACATTTTTAATCATCCTTTTAAGACACGCAGGAGGGACTTGAACAGAAATCTTCTGGCTGAGAGGTAGGGACACTACCACTACCCCACAAGACCATACTTAAACTACAGTATGGGGAGGTGACTGTCTAATGGTATTATTGTGGGACTGCTAATGCAGTGACTCAGCGAATGTTCTGTAGACCTGGATTGGAATCCTGCCATGGCAGATGGTGGAATTTGAAATCAGTAAAAATTTGGAATTAAGCATCTAATGATGGTCATGAATCAATTGTCAGAAAAGTCCATCTGATTCACTAATGTTCTTTAGGGAAGGAAATCTGCCATCTTTACCTGGTCTAGCTTACATGTAACTCCAAACTTGCAGTGATACGTTTGACTGTTAACTGCCCTCTGGGCAATTAGGGATGGGCAATAATTGCTGGCCCAGCCAGTGACACCCTCATCTGTGAATGAGTATAGAAAAACATTACTGTGGTGCCATTTGAATTCATGTCCCCACAGCATTGCTTCATCTTTTATGAACGGTAAGGTGGGTTTCTCACTGTCAGCAGTGAGCTGCTAATCCAGTCAGCTTATTGCTTGTTAGACACCTTATTGATGGTCCAACTCACCTTATTATTAAGCATTGTCCTATCCTACCAAATGTTGTGGTTCTGTTCGCCGAGCTGGAAGTTTTTGCTGCAAACGTTTTGTTCCCTGGCTAGGGAACATCATCAGTGCTATTGGAGCCTCCTGTGAAGCGCTGCTTTGATGTTTCTTCCGGTATTTATAGTGGTCTTTAACCAGACTTTATCCTACCAAAATTGAGAAGCAAGGCACATATTAAGCAATCTCAACATGGAAATCAGAACAGAGACCTGGTGAGTTCAGCTAGCCGCTTCCTCTGATCATCCTCCATGTTGGACACTAGGCACCAATATCTTGGCATGAACCATCTGCATCAGCTATGTCCATAGACATTTGCAGCTGCTATCAGCTGGTCTCTAAGAATCCTCAAGGCTCATCATCAGTTCACTTTTACACTTCAGTCATCAGTTACCATTGTAATGCTTCAGTAAAGACACTGTCCACACAGGGACATGCACCCAACTTATGGACTGGACCAGGCAGCATCTTCAGATATAGTGCTGTTTATGTGCTCACTCACACTGAGTTTGCACATCCTTGCTTTGCTTTGTCTAGCCTTGCCTTTCTGAATCCACAACTCTGACTTAACCAAAACAAAAGGTGCAAGGTTCATTATTAAATGTTCAGCATATCAGTGTGGGTCTGGAGTCTTCCTGAGTAACAGTTGAGACTCCCTTCTGTACATAACATTAGTGAACCAGATGGGTTTTGACAACAATACAATAATTTTATGGTTACCAATATTGATATTGACTTTTTAAAATTCTGAATTTTAAATGATTGAATGATGTTCCTAGTTATGGTGGGATTTAAACTCATGTCTCTTGGGTCATTAATGCAGGTTTACTCAGGAGCATAACCAGTCTTCCAAGTTCATACTGTAGTTTCTTCAGTGAAAATTGAAATTGTGGAACTTGCTCACGCAAGTCCACATTTGTCAAGGATTATTTAAGGTGTAAAATTGATTTCTTTTGACAAATAAGTAATGGCTGAGTGAATATATTTCAACTGCATTCCTGCCTTTGGTGTCACTTTGACTTGGCACATAATGTGTTCTACGTATTGACAATCTCTGTTACTGTTGAAGTGTGAACATTCAGCTACCGAGGAACATCTTATTTTTTAATGTCAAGGAAATCAGCGAGATATAGGACAGACAGGGACATTCAGTGAAATTGGAGACAGACAATGGTATGTCTGGTTTGAGCAGTGTTTACTTTCAACTCATACTTTAGAGAGTTGAGGAATAGAAATTGTTTAGGTGGGAAATGCAAGAGGATTATGATGTCTTAAAATATTTGCTTTGGACACTAAAAGTTTTGATGTGTGGCTGAGATCATTGGTTACTTAGACCTTACAGTTTTCATGGCCAACTGACACTGAAATATCTGCCATGGATTTCATTTGCTTTCCTCTCCTCTACCCCCTCCAACCAGCCCTTCATTAGGATGCTAACTAGCCTGCTGTGCTTTTCCAGTGCCACACGTTTTGACTCTGATCTCCAGCATCTGCAGTCCTCACTTTCTCCACGAGTCTTCCCCCAACCTTCTTCATCAAATCTCATCAGTTCAATTTTCTACCCTACTCTCACTTGTGCACTTATCTAGCTTCCCTTTAAAGGCTTATGTTCCAATTGCCTGAACTGCTCTGGGTAGTAGCACATTTCAAGTTCTAACCACTGTCTAGGTGAAGAAGTTTCATCTGAATTTCTTACTGAATTTGAGTGTTTCCTCTTATAAGAGAATCTGAGGGTATGATCCAGAATTTTTGAGACCACTACCCATGCAAGTAGAAGGTCGTTAATTACTAAATCTGTTTGAATAGTTCCTTTGTACTTGATATCATATTGCTCATTGCACATTACATTGATACTTCTCTACATATATTACCAATGTTATAACGATCCGTAGTCAAGTTATCCTCTATATTGTTTTCCTGTTTTGGAGCTTTCTGTTTTGAAACTGCCATATGTGACATGATTGCTTTCATGGTTTTAAATCTTCTTTTCTCATTCTTTTTTATGTATACTGATTTATATAACAACTTATAGCCATCCGACTCCTTCATCTAACCCTATCAGTCCCCTTATTTCTATCTCCTTTTGAATATTTATTTACATCACCCAAAATGCTTTTGTGCTCTGTCTCCGCTACTTTGTGTTAGCAAATTCCAATATTTTCACATTGAGTAAAACTGTATGCCCAGTTGAATCTATAAACAGCTTTCTGATACTTGTGATCCTTAGTATGGACTCTCCCTACAAGTGGAACCATTTTCTGTACATCTACTCTTTTTATGACTTATAAGAGCCCCTATTTTGTCACCTCACAGCTGCCTGTTTTCTCAAAGGCTTTCATGAAAAGCATACCATTTACATTATGGTATTGTTCCTGTGTATCATTTTTGTATCTTTTGTATTCACTATCTCTATATCCTTCTTGTAAAGTAAGACGGGAGTGCTGGATAGAATACCAAGTGCTGTCTAACAAAGGTTTCGTACAATTTTAACATCACTTCTTTGGTTCCTATCTAGAGGGTTAGAATATAACAAAGGCAGTGCTGGTTTTCTTTCTAATTTATTGCCTTATTAATCTGCACTGTTACTTTTGTGTATTGATATTCCAGATTCATTTCTCAAACACCCCATCCAGGCTGTCATTTTCCACACAGCATGTGGCCTCCTTACACTTATAACAGAAATAAACTACTCTCCGTTATCTATGTGGAAATTAATTTACTAATAACGTAGCTGTTCTCCAAGCTTATTTATAACTCTATACGTTCTATTACAACCGTACTTTCTGTTAAATATATGCCCCAATTTGAAGTCATTGACAAATTTTCGGTCTTGATCCCAAAGACCAATCATTAAATTTGAACAATGGTAATCCTAGTACCAATTCCCATTTATGCAGAAGCTATTTTTAGTCTCTTGGCCTTTTATTTTGTTTTGAAGCAAGCTTGCCATCAATTCTGCTATGTGCCCCCTGACTACAAGTGCACTGGCCATTATAAGATGGTGCATAGTAGACTCATAACTACACATGTGGTGTACTTGATGGTGGTAAGGTTCTTGTGGTGTTAGAACTGCACTTATCCAGGCAAGTACTCCTTCGTATTTCTGACTGTGTTTTGGAGATGGTGGGCATGCTTTGGGGAGTCAGGAGGTGAGTTAATTGCTGTAAGACTACTAAGCCTCTGACCTGCTCTTGTAGCCACTGTGCGTATAGTTGTTCATTTTCAGTTTCTGGTCATTAGCAACTCCTGAGAAATTGGGGGGTTGATTCAATGATGGCATTGCCATCACTGAAGACAAGGGGAGGGCGGTGGTTAGATTGTCTATTATTGAGATGGTCATTGCCTGGCATTTGTGTGGCGTGAATGTTACTTCCCACTTGTCAGCTTAAGTCTGGATATTATTGAGATGTTGCACTTGAACATGAACTGCTTCAGTATCTGAGGAATCATGAATGGTGTGCTGAACATTGCACAATCATCACTGAACAACCCTATTTCAAACCTAATGATGGAGGGAAGGTCATTGATGAAGCAGGTAAAGATAGTTGGTCCCCCTGGCACTATCCTGAGGAACTCCTGCAGAGATGTCCTGGAGATGAGAGAGAGTCATAGAGATGTATAGCACGGAAACAGACCTTCTGTCCAACCCGTCCATGCCGACCAGATATCTCAACCCAATCTAGTCCCACCTGCCAGCACCCAGCCCATAGCCCTCCAAACCCTTCCTATTCATATGCCCATCCAAATGCCTTTTAAATGCTGTAATTATACCAGCCTCCACCACTTCCTCTGGCAGCTCATTCCACCCTCTGCGTGGATAAAAAAAGCTGCCCCTTAGGTCCGTTTTATATTTTTCCCTAAACCTATGCCCTCTAGTTTTGGCCTCCCCCCACCCCAGGGAAAAGACTTTGTCTATTTATCCTATCCATTTTCCTCATGATTTTGTAAACCTCTATAAGGTCACTCCTCAGCCTCCGATGCTCCAGGGAAAACAGCCCCAGCCTATTCAGCCTCTCCCTATAGCTCAAATCCTCCAATCCTCACAACATCCTTGTAAATCTTTTCTGAACCCTTTCAAGTTTCACAACTTCCTTCCAATAGGAAGGAGACCAGAATTGCGCATAATATTCCAAAAGTGGTCTAACCAATGTCCTATACAGCCGCAACATGACATCCCAACTTTTGTACTCAATATTCTAACCAATAAAGTCAAACATACCAAACGCCGTCTTCACTATCCTATCTACCTGCAACTCTACTTTGAAGGAGCTGTACTCCAAGGACTCTTTGTTCAGCAACAGTCCCTTGGACATTACCATTAAATGCATAAGTCCTGCTAAAATTTGCTTTCCCAAAATACAACATTTATGTAAATTAAACCCATCTGCCACTCCTCAGCCTGTTGGTCCATCTGATCAAGATCTTATGACTGACCTCGAATAACCATAACTGGCTTCCTATCTCTCAAGTCTCCATTCAGCAATGAGTTTTCCCCATGATACCCACTGATTCCAGTTTTGTTTCTTGAGGCCACACTTGATCAAAGGGTCAGTCACTCTCACCTCCCCTCTGGAATTCTGCTCTTTTTTGTCCCTGTTTGAACCAAGGCTGTAATGACGTCAGGAGCTGAGTGGCCCTTGCGGTACCCAAGCTGGGCACCACTGAGCAGGTTATTGCTGAGCAGGTACTGCTTGGTGGCATTGTTGATATATTCTATTACTTTACTGATGATCGACAATAGACTGGGGCAGTAATTGGCTGGTTTGGATTTGTCCTGCTTTTTGTGCGAGGACATACCTGGGAAAATTTCCATTCTGTTGGGCAAATGCCACTGCTGTAACTGTACTGGAACAGCTGGGTTAGGAGAGCGGTACATTCTGGAGCACAAGTCTTCAGCACTATTGCTGGAATGTTGTCAGAGCCCATAGTCTTTGCAGTATCCAGTGTCTCCAACCATTTCTTGACATCACATACAGTGAGTGAATCGGCTGAAAACTGGTAACTGATTTGGGGACATCTGAAGGAGGCCAGAATTCTTCAGCCTTGTCTTTGCTCTGAAGTGTTGGGCTGTTCCATTATTGAGGATGGGTATATTTGTGGAACACCTCCTCCAGTGAGTTATTTAATTGATCACCATCATTCACAACTGGGTATGGCAGGACAGCAGAGTTTAGATCTGATCTGTTGGTTGTGGGATCACTTTGCTCTGTCTATCACTTGCAACATGATCTTTGGCACACAGGTAGCCCTGTTTGGTAGCTTCACCAGGTTGATGCCTCATGTTTTGTTCTGCACTTATCAATATTCTAAATATAGAAACATGAACTATTATATATAAAATATTAAAACGCGAACTATATCAAAGCTGAACAATTTGGGAAGCATTACTCTAGAAGCATAACAGTAGTTTTGTTTTTAACAAGGTACTAATCTTTTTTTAAAAAATTCATTCTTGGGATGTGCATAATGTTCAAGAGACAAAGAATTGTCAATCATTTCTCATTGTCCTTGCGAATGTGATGTTCTCATGAACTATTGGAGTCTACATGGTGTATGTACCCTCAGTCCTGTTAGGGGATTTCTAAGCTTTGACTCAGTGACTGTTTTCCAAGTTAAGAAAGTGAACTGTGCCTTGCTTCTGCTGCCCTCCACTTTCTAAGTGTTAGAGGTCACTGGTTTGGAAGTGCTATCGAAGGAGACTTGGTGAGTTGCTGCTGCTGCGTGTTATAGGTAATATATATTACTGCCACAGTATGTCAGTGTTAGGTGGCTTATATAGTTCACATGATTGTTGAGGTGCCTGTCCAGGATGGTATCCAGATTCTTGTGTTGCTGAAACTGCACACGTCCAGGCTACTGGAAGCATTCTATCACGCCCATGACGTATGCCTTGTAGATGTTGTTTCTACAGAATTTTTAGTCCCGTCCAATATTTACATGGGGTCCAGTCTAGATCTGGTCAATGATAGCTCTCAGTGTTAAAGTTGGGGGTGGGGTTCAGTAATAGCAATCCTGTTGAACATCACGGAGAGTTTGTTAGATTCTTTTTGTTCTTTATTATCAGATACAGATAATTTCTCATTGGTCGATGGGAATGTGTCTGTTTATAGAGGGCTTAAGCCAAAGGAAACATTACTGCACTATAAAATGTCACTATCAGATTTGCAATAGTTCCATAACATTTGGCCTTTGCTTACACAATCCAGGATCAATTGAAGGTTGTTTCGCTTGGTAGCGGATAGAATCATAGAATCCCTACAATGCGGAATGAGGCCAATCGAGTCTGTGCCAACTCGCAGAAGGATGTCGTACCCAGAGCCAGTTCCCTATCCCAAGTCCATAATCCAGCTTTAACCATGGCTAACGTGCCTACCCTCTATTTTATAGACAATTTTACCATGGCCAATCCACTTAACCTGGACATGTTTGGATTGTGGGAGGAAACTGGAGCACCCAGAGGAAACCCACATTCACCCATGGGGAGAATGTGCAGACTCCACACAGACAGTCAGCTGAGGCTGGAATCGAACCTGGCTCCCTGGTGCTATGTGTAGCAGTTCTACACCTAAAACCACATAGACCCCCTTGTGAACTGACATGTTGCTAACATCACTCTGACATTGGGGACTGGGAATGAATTTAAATTATGATGGCTTTTCCCCTCCCAAGCCCATCAGTGAGGTATTATTAGATTTACTCCTTTTCCCTTTTTATTGCTGGCACTTCGTGATTAGGGAGTTCTCCAAACCGGTTTCCAGATTCCAATTATTGAAATAAACGTAAAGGAATTTTTCTGTGAGTTTATTAAATCAAGAATTAAAGTGCAGGGGATTGCTTTGGTACTCCACACAGACGTAATCCGGAAACTAAAGATGACAACAGGTGATGAGATTAAAGAATCATAGAATCCCGACAGTGTGGAAGCAGGCCATTTGGCCCATCAAGCCCACTCGACCCATTGAAGAGCATCCCACCCAAACTCAGCAGCCTTCCCTATCCCTGTAACCCTGCATTTCCCACGGCTAATCCATGTAGCGTGCACCTCCTTGGACACTGTGAAATTTAGCAAGGCCAATCCACCTTCTCTGTCTGTCTCTCTCTCAACATTGGCAAAACTAAAGAACTGATCATTGCCTTCAGAAAGAAAGGAGGAGGACATGTCCAATGGAGTGGAGGGTGAGAGGCTGGAGAACGTCACGTTCCTCAGAGGGACGATTACCAACAACATGTCCTGGACTTCCCACATAGATGAGACAGTCAAGAAGGTACAGCAACCTCTCTGCTTCCTTGGGTAGCTCAGGAAATTTCAAACTTTTACAGATACCCCATTGAAATCCAGGTGCATAACAGCCTGGTATAGCAGCTGCTGTGTCCAGGACTGTACAAAACTACAGAAGGTTGTGTGCACAGCCCAGATCATCATAGAAGCCAACTTTCCATCCGTGAAACTCCATTTACACGGCTTGTGCTGTAGAAAGGCTGCCAACATCATCAAAGACTGATCGCACCCAGTAATGTTCTCCGACTACCTCCTCGATCAGGCAGAAGATACAGAAGTCTAGATTAGAGTGATGCTGGAAAAGCACGGCAGGTCAGGCAGCATCCAAGGAGCTTCATTCCTGATGAAGGGCTTTTGCCCAAAACGTTGATTTCCCTACGCCTCAGATGCTGCCTGACCTGCTGTGCTTTCCCAGCACCACTCTGCTCTCCAGCATCTGCAGTCCTCACTTTTGCCTAGAAGATATCGAAGCTTGAACACAAGCACCAGCCATTCTTCCCTCTCATTAGACTGATGAATGGACTCTCTAACTTCTAATTCTTGCTAATGTTGACCTTGCCTGGCGCACACACTGTGCGATGCAACCTGTATGCTTCTAAGTTTTTTTTTACACCCTATGTTCTGTACGTTCCTGCTTACTATGATCTGTCTGTACTGCTTGTAAACAGAGCTTTTGGTTGTACTTAAGTACACGTAACAATAAATCAATCAAATTGAATCAAACCAAATCGGAGCACCCAGAGGAAACCCACACAGACACTGGGAGAATGTACAAATGTCACACAGACAGTTGCCCGAGACTGGAATTGAACCCAGGTTCTGTGAGGCAGCAGTGCTAGCCACTGAGTCACCTCCAGCTACTGTGCCACACCTGGATAAGTTATAAATTACATGTTTAGGTAAATCGATTAGTTTAGGTGAGTGGCAATGTCCTGAGGTTTTCAGTCTACAATAATAGTTTCCTCAATGAGCTGGGCCCAGTAGTTTCCCGTCTCGTCGACAAAGTGTAGGCTCCTTTCCAGCCGGTGACTTGGAGACAGAGATGGACGTTCGGGACGGACTGCCAACTCTACCTGAAGTCCTGCTCTCCCTCTGGAGATCAAACAGGAACTGATTGAGAATCCCTGAATTGTATATTGAAACAATTCAGCAAGCTCAGGTCTGTCATATGACAGTGCCAGGTATTTCAGCCTGTCACCCTGTGCTAAATGGGAGGTCATTAAGCTACAGACCTTTACCCATCTCTCTGTCCCATCCAACTAATCATCTTAGCAGCCATTTTAGCATGATGGATGTTAATGTTCTGAAGAAGGGTCACTGGGCCTGAAACATTAACTCTGCTTTCTGTCTACAGATGCTGCCAGATCTGAGATTTTCCAGCAATTTCTCTTATTGTTCGTGAGTGTTGATGTTCTCCTGTGCCCAGAATTGACTGGAGGTTGACACCTCATCTCCAAGTTCTATGTCTTGCTTTAGCTGGAATGCAATGGGTTCAGAAGTTTCTGGAAAGGTGATCATGTGATCAGCTTCAGCCATTTTGAGTCTGGCATGGGTTAACATTTTTAAAGGAAACAGGAATTAAACATAGAAATGGAGAAGAAGGTACAGTATTCTTTGGGAGTTCTCTTCAACCCTGTTGGCCACGACACATCAAAGAAATAACTTATATTTACTTAGCGCCTAATTGTGCGGCAGCTTTAAATTGTGGTTGATGGTGTTAAGCAGGTAAAACAGCAAGGTTGTACAGATAGAAAATTAATGAGTGTTATGTAATAACATCTCTGAACAGGTTGATAAAATATCTACAATTATTGATGGTAACAGTTGGAGAATGAGTGTTGTCCTAGACTACAGACAAAACTCTTGAACATGGACACTGCCACATCCGCCTGAGTGGGCGGATAGCTGAAAGCTTGGAGGAAGGCCGCACCTGAGTGATAGTAGCTTTCCCTCCCCTAACAAAAACATTGAGGCGCAACATAGAACATGATAGCGCAGAACTGGCCTGTTGGCCCTCGATGTTGCGCCGACCTGTGAACTATTCTCAGCTTGTCCCCCTACACTATCCCATCACCATCCATGTGCTTATCCAAGGATTGTTTAAATCTCCCTAATGTGGCTGAGTTAACTACATTGGCAGGTAGGGCATTCCACGCCCTTACCACTCTCTGCATAAAGAACCTGCCTCTGACATCTGTCTTAAATCTATCATCCCTCAATTTGTAGTTATGCTCCCTCATACAAGCTGACATCATCATCCTAGGAAACAGACTTTCACTGTCTACCCTATCGAATCCTCTGATCATCTTGTATGTCTCTATCAAATGTCGTCTTAGCCGCCTTCTTTCCATTGAGAACAGACCCACGTCTGTCAGCCTTTCCTCAAGACCATCCTCCAGACCAGGCAACATCCTGGTAAATCTCCTCTGCACCTTTTCCAATGCTTCCACATCCTTCCAGAAATATAGCGACCAGAACTGAACACAATATTCCAAGTGCGGCCACACTAGCGTGTTGTATAGTTGCAGCATGATATTGCGGCTCCAGAACTCAATCCCTCTACCAATGAAACCTAACACACCGTATGCCTTCTTAACAGCACTATCAAACTGGGTGGCAACTTTCAGAGATCTATGCACATGGACTCCAAGATCCCTCTGCACATCCACACTACCAAGAATCTTTCCATTGAGCCAGTACTCTGCCTTTCTGTTATTCTTCCCAA
Organism: Hemiscyllium ocellatum; assembly: GCF_020745735.1. Classification (NCBI taxonomy): domain Eukaryota; kingdom Metazoa; phylum Chordata; class Chondrichthyes; order Orectolobiformes; family Hemiscylliidae; genus Hemiscyllium; species Hemiscyllium ocellatum. The sequence continues at coordinate 29,901,309 of NC_083401.1, read as the reverse complement.
GTGCATCACCCCTCATTTAGCTGCATTGAACTCCATTTGCCACCTCTCAGTCCAATTCTGCAGTTTATCCAAGTCCCCCTGCAACCTGTAACATTCTTCCAAACTGTCCACTACTCCACCGACTTTTAGTGTCATCTGCAAATTTACTAATCCATCCACCTATGCCTGCGTCTAAGTCACTTATAAAAATAACAAACCGCAATGGTCCCAATACAGATCCTTGTGGCACACCACTAGTAACCAGACTCCAGGCTGAATATTTTATATCAACCACCACTCGCTGCCTTCTTTCAGAAAGCCAGTTTCTAATCCAAACTGCTTTAATCACCGTCGATTCCATGCCTCTGCATTTTCTCCATCAGCCTACCATGTGGAACCTTATAAATGCTTTACTGAAGTCCATGTATACCACGTCAACTGCCCTACCCTCATTTACATGCTTGGTCACCTTCTCAAAAATCAGAGGTTTGTGAGACACGACTTGCCCTTGACGAAACCATGTTGACTATCTGAAATCAAATTGTTGCTTGCTAATGATTATAAATCTTATCTCTTATCTTATAAATCCTATCGTTATAATCCTTTCCAAAACCTTGTCTACAACAGAACATTGTGCAAAGCAACAAGTCTTATTATGTAATGACTCCAGTAGATGCTCAAATTCATCATCATCATCGTTTGATTCGGAGAATAGAAGAATGCCAAGAGGGGAAGTAGATATCTACTTACAGGATGTAAGTCCTATAAAAGCCAATCCTACACCAATTTCCTTTCTTTTGGTTTGGTTCATAGAATCCTTACATTGTGGAAACAGGCCATTCAGCCCGTCAAATCCACACCAACCCCCTAAAGAGGACCCAGACTCACTAACTTACCCTGTCCCTGTATCCCTGCATTTCCCATGGCTAATCCACCTAGCTTGCACATCTTTGGACTGTGGGAGAAAAGGGGAGGACCAGGAGGAAATCCATGCAGACACCGGGAGAACATGCAAACTCCACACAGACAGTTGCCCAAGGCTGGATTTGAACCTGGGTCCATAGTGCTGTTGGGGAGCAGTGCTTACTATTGAGCCACCTGCTCTGAGGTCATACCTTGAATGTTAATCGGTCAGATGCTGCTTTACTTTTCAGTGTGCATTTTTGATATTTTCCAATATCTACATCATTACAATCAACCCTGTATTGCCACTTTTGATCAGAGCTGAGAGCAACTTAATTACAGAAACTCAAAAATTATTACAGAACAGCAAGAGATAAATATATAATTTCAAACCATCATTAACTTGCTACAATGCACAAGACTGGAATATATTCAGAACCAGTTCAGGAATGTTTGTGTGGGTGATGGAATTGTTTGACCACTAATACAGTAATAGACTGTGCATTTGGGTTTGAAACAATTTACTCATTTTCCAATAATGCAGAATAAAATGCATTCTTTATTTTGCTCTTAAATGGCCCTTAAAATGTAAATTCCTTTGCTAAGATCTATATCTAACTCCTCCTTGAAAACATGCAATGTTTGTCCTCAACCACCTTCTATGGCAAGGAATTCCACAGGCCCACAGTCCGGCTCAAGAAGTTTCCCCTCGTCTGAGACCTAACTGGATACCTGTATCCTTCAAGCAGTTCTGGACTGAGCCACCATCAGAAATATCCTTCCTACATTTACCCTGATCAGAATTTTAAGAGACCCCTCCACCACCACTCTTCCAACCACTAGTGACAGTAGTCCTAACTGATCCAGTCTTGCTTCATAAGTCATTCCTGCTATCCCAGGAATCAATCTGGTAAACCTTTGTCACACTCCTGTAGCCAGAATGTCCACACATAAGGAGACCAAACTGTGCACAATTCTCCAGATGGTGTCTCACCAAGGCCCTGCCAAAGATAAAGTTACCACGGTCTTGCGCTTTCATTCAAGAGAGAGACAGTTCGTGGTGGTTTAACCAGAGAGTATCTATGCCTTTGAGATAGAGAATCTGTTTTGGCAACTTCGGCTGATGCAAGAATTGAAGCCACACTGGCATCACGCTGCATCGCAAACTAGCTGTCCAGCCAACCGAGCTAATGAAAACTATACAATTGCAGCAAGACATCGCTGCTCCTGTACTCAAATCCTGTTGCCAAGAAGGCCAGCACACTATTTACCTTCTTTACCCCCCTGCTACACCTGAATGCTTACTTTCAGCGACTGGTGTACAAGAACACACAGATCTCATTGCACTTCCCCTTTCCCTGTCTATCGCCATTCAAGTTTTGTTCCCAAAGTGGAAAACCGCATATTTATCCATGTTCTAATCCAGCTGCTTTGCATTTGACTGTACACTCAAGTTTTCCTACATGTTCCCTACTTTTAATTCTTTGATGGGCTCTGATTCATTCCCAGTTTGTGTTCTTCCTTTGTCTGTCTATTTTTATGTATTGGGTTAGATAGGAGTCCTATACAGAGGAACCTCGAGTATCTGAATGAGACGGGCAGGCATTATTCATTCGGGTAATTGATTATTCGGTTAATTGACTCAAAATCTGCCCTGCAGCTTGGAGTTTTCCATTAAGTCTGTTCCCCGTTCAGGAGACTAGGTAGCAGCACACAGTGCATGAACCCCCCCCCCGGTCCAACACCACCTCCCCCAGCCCTCCAAAACAACCTCCCTCCAACCCTGTCCAACACTACCCCCATCCCTGTGTGCCGTTCCATCCACCTCCATCCCTGCACCCTCTCCAGGGCAGCTGGACTGGACACCAACAGCAAGACTGCTGCAGTTGCTGCCTTTTTGGAGGGGGGGTCTCTAAATAGCGCATGCGCAAGCACACACTCTTACACACCCTCACACACGCAGATCCTCTCTCTCATACGCTCACGCATACACTCCCACACACACCCTCTCACAGACTAATACTCCTTTACATTCACTCTCACACATTATACATCCATGCTCTCACAGACACTCATAAACTCCCCCCCCACATGCACACATACACTTACAAGTTTGTGGGGTGAATTTGTATTTGTAGAATCACATTTCACTTTGCTTAAAAACTGTACAAATCCATATAAGATTCTGTAAATCCACTTTTTAGATTAGAACCAGTATGCCCACTGTAGCACAGACAGCCTCACACACGGAAGCTGACACCTTCAATACATTATCTGGTCTGACATGACACCAATTGTTAAAGTTCACTTGAGAATGTAACTTTTAAAAAAAGTTTTGCGATTTTTACATATGAAAGAACTGAAACCAACATGGTCATTCTAAAAACATGAGAGACTTAACAAACAATCTAGGTCTTTTTCAATATATAATTTCAGTTACATCACACTGTAAACTTTTGCTATAAATTCTGTGTCTTCCAAACTTATTCTCCACAACCACCTAATGAAGGAGCTGCAGTCCGAAAGCTAGTGCTTCCAAATAAATCTGTTGGGCTATAGCCAGGTGTTGTGATTTTTAACTTTCACATTTGGAGTGTGCATTAAATATCACCTAAATGAAAAAGTCCTTAATCTCAGCCTTGTCCATGTCAAAGCTAAACTAAACACGAAAGACAGACATATTCTCCTACAATGTGGCAATAGACCCTTTGATCCAACCAGTGTATACCGACCATAGTCTCAAGGTAAACTACTCCCACCTGCCTGTGGGTGGTCCATATCTGCTTTCTACACTCAATCTTTTCAATTCTACACTCTTTTGTCTTTTAGGGAAAGAAACTGCTGTCCTTATCTGGTCTGGCCTACATCTGACTTCAGACCCGCAGCAATGTGGTTCACTCTTAATTGTCCTCTGAGCGATTAGGAATGGGACTCCATGCTAGTCGAACCAGTGATACCCACATCCTATGAATTAATAAAGAAAAGAGCAAAGTTCTGTGGATACTGGTGTTCTAAATAAGAGAAAGTCCTGTGGAGACACAGTAGATCTGGCATTATTGGCAGAGAGAGAAATGGAGTTTACATTTTGACTCAAGTATCCCTTCTTCAGAACTGCTGCCACTCTTTTTTTCTTCATTAAGGATTTTGGATTTCAAAACTTTAGAACACAGAACATGAGATCACATACAGGCCCTTCAGCCTTCAATGTTGCACCAACCTGTGTAACCAGTCTGAAGCCCATCTAACCTACATTATTCCATTTTCATCCATATGTCTATTCAATGACCATTTAAATGCCCTTAAAATTGGCAAGTCTACTACTGTTGCAGGTAGCGTATTCCACACCCCTGCTACTCTCTGAGTAAAGAAACTACTCTATTCTATATCTATCACCTCTCAATTTAAAGCTATGCCCCCTCGTGCTAGTCATCGCCATCTGGGGAAAAAGGCTCTCACTGTCCACCCTGTCTAACCATTTGATTAGCTTATGTCTCAATTAAATTGCCTCTCAACCTTCTTCTTTCTCATGAAACCAGCCTCATGTACCTCAGTCTTTCCTCCTAAGACCTTCCCTCCATACCAGGTAGCATCCTAGTAAATTTCCTCTGAACCCTTTCCAAAGCTTCCATATCCTTCCTATAATGTGGTGACCAGAACTGTATGGAATACTCCAAATGTGGCTGCACCAGAGTTTTGTACAGCTATAGCATGATCTCATGGTTCTTAAACTCAATCCCTCTACCAATAGACGCTAACACACTGTATGCCTTCTTAACAACCCTATCAACCTGAGTGGCAGCTTTCAAGGATCTGTGTACCTGGACACCGAGATCTCTCTGCCTCATCTACACTACCAAGAATCTTGCCATAAGCCCAGTAATCTTTATTCCTGTTGCTCCTTCCAAAGTGAATCACCTCACACTTTTCCACATTAAACTCCATTTGCCGCCTCTCAGCCCAGCTCTGCACCTTATTTATGTATCTCTGTAACCTGCAACATCCTACAATACTATCTACAACTCCACCGACCTTGGTGTCATTCGCAAATTTACTAAGCCATCCTTCTATGCCCTCATCCAGGTCATTTATAAAAATGACAAGTAACAGTGGTTCCAAAGTAGATCCTTGCAGTACACCACTAGTAGCTGAACTCTAGGATGAATATTTCCCATCAACCTCCACCCTCTGTCTTCTTTCATCTAGCCAATTTCTGATCCAAATCACCCTCAATCCCATGCCGCTGTAATTTGTGCAATAGCTTATTGTTGTGAACCTTACCAAATGACTTATTGAAATCCATATACACCACATCAACCACTTTACCCTCATCCACCTGTTTGGTCACCATCTCAAAGAAGATGATGTAGCTCAATGATCAAGTTGTTGTGATTTTGAAGGATTGGTAGCAAAATCCTCTCACCCATTAGCCTCGTTGCTGCTGTGCATCAAGGTGAGCTTTAGCTTTCTAGCATTTTTGTTTGTTTTCTACTGGGTCACTGGCTACTTGAGAATTGTGGGAAAAAGGACCTGGTAGGTGAGGCACTTTAAGCCTTCCAGGCAGTCCATGGAAGTTGATTTTGAAGCTGTTTTGTCTGGATGTTATTGAAGCCAGCTTTGAGAAAGTCACTAGCCTTTGTCCAATTAAATCTGGATGATGCAGGCTAATTATGTCGTGTTTACATCTACACTTTGGCACTTGAGCTATGTCGCAGATAATATAACTTATCAACGATATGTTTGTAGTAAAAATATTTATAAACAGTGTAGTGACCCGATTCAGAAGCAGTGTTTATGCTGTTTAGTTGCTCCTGAAACCCCCAGCCTGGATTTAATTATGAATGTCCAGAGGGGTTTAATTAGCTGATATCTGCCATGTTACAAAGCTGCTGTTTTTGGGAGTCTAGTTAATGTATTCCTGAGACTGTACCACAGAGTGGTCATCCTCATTGAACTGCTAATAAATGCAGGGACTGATAACTGAATAAGTTTGTTTGGTCATGAGCAAATATGGGCCTAAAATCCATCTCAAAGTAACTCTTAAAGGGATACCACATACTTAAGGGTAGATTTTACCAAATTCTGCTTCTGAGGTGGGCTTCCCAACACAGCCAGCAGCAACCTAACACCAGGTATGACTCATCCAGTTTGAAGGAACTGAACAAAGGCATAATTTGTCTGGGATGCTTGGCGTATCGTGTGCAAGTCCAAAAACACACCAGGAACTATATGCACATAGCAGACCTGAGTGTGCATGCCACAACTCACCCCTCTGCCCAGACCTGTGTTTGCTTCAGTGCAATTATACATTCATTTGTCTCTTGGAAAACTACAGTCTGTCCAACAAGAGGCTCGGAGTATAGGAGTGACCTTGTAGTGATATTCTTCCCACCATTGGAGTCACAATCCAGGAGGAATGCTGCTTAGATTGTGCTGGCAGGTGCTGTCCAGACTATGGTTAGCATTGGGTGCAAGTGAGGGCTGCAGATGCTAGAGACTAGAGTGGAGAGTGTGGTGCTAGAAAAGCGCAGCTCGTCAGGCAGCATCCGAAGAGCAGGAAACTCAACGTTTTGGGCAAAAGCCCTTCATCAGGAATCATATTAGCATTGCCTGCTTTCTTCTTCTAGGAGTATCATACAAAAGGAGAAACAAACAGCTAATGGAGAGGAGTATTGCATGGAAGATATCGAAAAGGACAAAAGCAGAGGTGTATAATTATGAGAGGCTTAGATAAGGTGGATAGTCGGAGGCTCTTTCCCAGTGAAAATGTGGAATACTAGGGGGCATAGGTTTAAGATGAGAGAGAGTTTAAAGAAGATTTGCAAGGCAAAAGTAAAAGGTTGATTAAGATAGGAATAGGGCCAGTCAAAGTCAGAAGTGGGAAGTTGAGTGTGGACCCTGTATAGATCGGAGAGGTGCTAAATTGCTAAATGAACGTTTCTCATTGGTGTTCACTCAGGAAAAGGAGAAGAATGAGGTACAAGATATTAGACTAGAAAGGATTGAGGTTAGTTATGCATAGGTGATATCAATTCTAGAAAGAGTGAAAGTAGACAAGTCCCCTGGGCCGGGTGGGGTTTATCCGAGGATTCTCTGGGAAGCTAGGGAGGAGATAGCAGAGCTGTTGGCTTTGATATTTGAGTCATCATTGTCTACAGGTTTAGTACCTGCGGAGTGGAGGATTGCAAATGTTGTGCCCTTGTTCAAGAAGAGCAGCAGAGAAGACCCAGGTAATTATAGACCAGTGAGCCTTACTTCTGTTGCAGGAAAGGATTATAAGAGATAAGATTTATAATCATCTAGCAAGCAACAATTTGATTTCAGATAGTCAACATGGTTTTGTCAAGGGTAGGTCGTGTCTCACAAACCTCATTGACGTTTTTGAGAAGGTGACCAAGCATGTCGATGAGAGTAGGGCAGTTGATGTGGTGTATATGGACTTCAGTAAAGCCTTTGATAAGGTTCCACATGGTAGGCTGGTGCAGAAAATGCAGAGGCATGGAATTGAGGGTGATTTAGCAGTTTGGATTAGAAACTGGCTTTCTGGAAGAAGGCAGCAACTGGTGGTTGATGGAAAATATTCAGCCTGGAGTTCTTGTTACTAGTGATGTGCCACAAGGATCTGTTTTGGGGACCACTGCTATTTGTCACTTTTATAAATGACTTAGATGCAGGCATAGGTGGATGGATTAGTAAATTTGTAGACGACACTAAAGTCGGTGGAGTACTGGACAGTTTGAAAGAATGTTACAGGTTGCAGGGGAACTTAGATAAACTGCAGAATTGGGCTGAGAGGAGGCAAATGGAGTTCAATGCAGCTAAATGTGAGGTGATGCACTTTGGGAAGAATAACAGGAAGGCAGAGTACTGGCTCAATGGAAAGATTCTTGGTAGTGTGGATGTGCAGAGGGGGATCTTGGAGTCCATGTCCATAGATCCCTGAAAGTTGCCACCCAGGTGGATAGTGCTGTTAAGAAGGCAGACGGTGTGTTAGGTTTCATTGGTAGAGGGATTGAGTTCTGGAGCCGCAATATCATGCTGCAACTATACAAAATGCTGGTGTGGTCACACTTGGAATATTGTGTTCTGGTTGACATATTTCAGGAAGGATGTGGAAGCATTGGAAAAGGTGCAGAGGAGATTTACCAGGATGTTGCCTGGTCTGGAGGGAAGGTCTTATGAGGAAAGGCTGAGAGACTTGGGTCTGTTCTCATTGGAAAGAAGGCGGCTAAGGGGGGATTTGATAAAGACATACAAGATGGTCAGAGGATTAGATAGGGTAGATGGTGAAATACATTTTTCTAGGATGATGATATCAGCTTGTACGAGAGGGCATAACTACAAATTGCGAGGTGATAGATTTAAGACCGATGTCAGGGGAAAGCTCTTTATGCAGAGAGTGGTAAGGGCATGGAATGCCCTACCTGCTGATGTAGTCAACTCAGCCACAATAGAGAGACTTAAACGATCCTTAGATAAGCACATGGATGATTTGGGGATAGTGTAGGGGGACAAGCTGAGAATGCTTCACAGATCGGCACAACATCGAGGGCCGAAGGGCCTGTTGTGCGCTGTGTTGTTCGATGTTCTAAGAATTTTTTTTAAAAGGATGGTAGGTGCCTAGAATGCACAGCCAGGAGAGGGTGGTAGAAACAGATATGATAGCGACATTTCAGAGGCTTTTAGACAGACACATGAGCAGGCAGGGGATAGAGGAATGTGGGCTATGTGCAGCCAGGTCAGCACAGACATAGTGGGCCAAAGGGCCCATTCCTATGCTGTGCTGTTCTACATTCTGTATTCTAAGGTCTGTGATATCCATGCAGTCAGTGTTGCCAGGAAAACAGGAACTGAAAACTACATCCAGGAAAAGACACCTCCTCCCACCTACAGTACCATCTTTTATCACATTCTCAGCCTCAAAGTAGTGGTTGCTTCACAAACACCATATTCGCTGATGATGTGCTAAATTGGCAATTTGCTTTTTGCTGCTGAGCTTCTAATCTTCCTACAGCTATGCTTTCCCTTGGTAACCAAAACCTCATTTGTAGACGTATTCCTTCCTGACAGATTGCTTAGGGTGTGGAATGCTTTGGAGGCCGTGATATCATTGAGTCTTAATCTTCTGAATTATGGTTACCAGGTCTGTTGGTCTGTTTTTATTCCCTTCCTGCAACTTCATGCAGCTTTGGCATAATAATGAAGGTATTTTCTTCAAGAAACATGTTTGCAGCCAAAGGATGAATTGCAATGTGACTTACATTGATAATTTCATAATTACACTAAGATGTCAGGTTAACATGGTTCAAATATGTGATAATCATACAATAACAGAAATAGTCTCGCAAATTCAAAAGGTAACAGCGTGTTTGGGATATTTATAAGAAGAAATCTTGAATGAAGTTATATTAAAATTACAGATCAGTACAACATCCCATGTTATAGATAATTACATGCATATATATGTCATGATTGTAAGTATTTCACTGAGGACCCAAAAGTCTTATGAGGTTGGATATAGTTATATCTCATAGAGGTTTATAAACTCATGAGCATCCTGGATAGGGTGAATAGCCAAGGTTTTTTCCCTGAGGTGGGGGAGTCCAAAACTAGAGGGCGTAGGTTTAGGGTGAGAAGAAAAAGATTTAAAAGGGACCTAAGGGGCAATGTTTTCACACAGAGGCTGGTGCACGTATGGAATGAGCTGCCAGAGGATGTGGTGGAGGCTGGTACAATTGCAACATTTAAAAGGCATCTGGATGAGTATGTGAATAGGAAGGGTTCACGGGGATATGGCAAATTGCTGCCAATGGGATTAGATTAATTTAGGATTTCTGATTGTCATGGGCGAGTTGGACTAAAAGGTTTGTTTCCATGCTGTACAGCTCTGACTTTTGAGAAGTCTTGACTTCACTGGGCTTGATGGTGGTGATCAGTTCTGAAATTGAGTAGTCTGCCTAGATGAGTGAGTTCAAGTACAAATTCTTGTTTGTGTGGTTTAAAATGTTGAGGCTTTCACCACTGTCAGGCTGGAATTGCTTAACATTATAGCAAGGGGTGCCTGTTCCTGTCCACTGAGGTCCACCAGCTTGGCATTCCATTCAGGAGCGTTTACATGCATAATGTTTACATGCCATGGTATCTGACTCTGTCAGCAAAGATGTGAGCAATCCATTGGACAGAAATCTCTTGCACTTTGAACTTAGTCAATTTCTTAACTACATCAGAATGATCAACAATGCCAGACATCTTTGAAAATATTGTTGTACTAAGGTTGAGGTTGTGCGCAGCTTGTTGGTGTTTCTGTAAAGGATGTTCACAACCTTGATCAGACAGTGGGCTATCAATCATCCTGACAGGCAAATAGGCCTTTGATGTCTGATAATTACTTAGTTGTAGGCCGCTGTACAGTCTCAGCTCAGTGACCAGTCAGGATGATGGGATGGCATTGTCCTCTGTTGTTGATTATTGCTTTGGGCTGGATTTGCCAGTTGCTTGCTTCATTTGACATGGAACACTGGCTATCTATGACTCCCCTGAAGTCTTGTTTTATCACTGAATGCTGGCTTAATAACAAATTATTAGTTGAATCCTTTTCAATCAATGGGTTTCTTTGTTTCTCAGTGTTGCTGCACTCAAGGGGTGTAATATTGTGCTAGTACAGCATTCAGGAACTTGTATAATCAGCAACTCAACCCTGCCTCACTCAACAACACTATTTCTACCAGATTTATGAGGGAGTCTGCATCCATCTTCCCCCATTAGCACCAATATGTCTTGGGAATTGTTTGCATGCACTCAGTCCCTAATAACGCTAAGGAATCTGAATTAATAGAGAACCTGATCAATATAAATCAGTGAAATTCAATTTCACTATCCAGAAGACGGGTGATTTCAGTCAAGTGAGTGGTGATCTGATAGGTAGTAATGTGAGCTGTCAACAGTTAGTGGATTAACCTTAGGAGTGATAGATGCTACTTATCTCCTCATATCTGAAAAATGCTGTGGAACTTGAAAAGATTTACAAGGATGTTGCCAGGGTTGCAGGATTTGAGCTATAGGGAGAGGCTGAATAGGTTAGGGCTATTTTCCCTGGAGTGTTGGAGGCTGAGAGGTGATCTTATAGAGGTTTACAAATCATGAGGGGCATGGATAGGATAAATAGACAAGGTCTTTTCCCTGGGGTGGGGGAACCCAGAACTGGAAGACATATGTTTAGGGTGAGAGGGGAAAGATATAAAAGGGACTAAGGGGCAATTTTTTCACGCGGAGGATGGTGCGTGTATGGAATGAGCTGCCAGACAAAGTGGTGGAGGCTGGTACAATTGCAATGTTTAAAAGGCATCTGAATAGGTATATGAATAGGAAGGGTTTAGAAGGATATGGGTTGGATGCTGGCAGGTGGGACTAGATTGGGTTGGGATATCTGGTCGGCATGGACGGGTTGGACCGAAGGGTCTGTTTCCATCCTGTACAACTCTATGACTGCAGGTGTGATTCTCAAACTTTACACCTCCCTCTAATTATGGCCAGTAACACAAAACATACCTTCAAAGATGTCTAAATGTTATACTTTTATTTAGACAACCCATTGTTGAGTCCTTTCATTGATTTTTAATTCTTTATTCATTGCTCTCCCCCTGTTCTGTACCTCACTTGGGCTGCAGTTTATAACACTTATTACTGGCTGCTGGGAATCATTGGATTTATGAGGCAGTGACAAGTTATTTTGTTGATAAATGAAGTGAGTTGCCTTCGATGCTTTAACAGTGTTATTGAAAGCCTCATCCAGCTTGAATCATGTCACGTCTTGTCTACATTTTCATTCGATGCATGGACTGGTCCTTAGCTCGTGTGGTGAATGACATCTAAACCTGCAACTGGTTCATTTCTCAGTGGCACAGGATCAATATGCAGACACTACATTCCAAACCCGTCAATCAGCTGAAAACCACCACAGTCAATGTAAGGAGTAACTCCTCTGGTATTGGGGGCGTTTGTATTGCAATAAACTGCTTCCACTTAATCTGGCTGGAATTGTTAGCATTGTGCAAGCAGCCATCCCACTACAAATTCAATCTGATTTTTACATTGAGCAGACTGTGGCTCAGTTCCCAAACCTGTGCTGGTGTCCTGCTGCCCTTCAGTCTGCTTCCAGGTCAGTTGGAATAATGTGCAAATCTCAACGTGTTGTTACTAGCGCATCACTTTGGAAACATAATCAGACTTAATTTAAATAGAACAGCCCTGTTTCTTGAACAAAACTGAATAAATTGCTGCAGCAAGACACTCTTTCTTCTGTGTTTGTCCAAGTTCATAGGGGGAGGGTGGTTGCTGGACAGATTACAATTCCGTTAATGCAATGTATTCACTGGCAGCTCCTAAGGAACTGATAGTCAATATGTCAGGTTGATGACTGTTTCTCTCTCCACAGGTGCTGCATTTCTTGTTTTATTTTTCAGAATTCCAGTGTTCACAGCATTTTACTTCTACCTGAAACGTGTCAGTTTTCCAGTCAGTGTGATGGTATTGAACATGATGTCCCCATTATTCTAACTAGCCTGAAGGCAGATTCAAGGCAAGTGGGACCAAAGCAGATCAGGGGATTTGTACCTAATTTCTTTTCAATACCCCCATTGCTTTACACAAGATGATCTTTGTAAATCTGAGCTCTTCAAAGAATGAGGAAGCGTTAACACAAACTGCACAGTTAAGGTCTCTAAAAGTCAAACATAAATGGTACTCAAACAGAACATTTGCCTGGTGTTAGGGACAACAGCAGATTAATCACCCACATAGATTGAAATATTGACGCTGTTTTTCAGATGGGCTGCGGTACAAATTTCCATTGACTTATCGATTAAGCAACAGAAAACAGAAAAACAATTGCTATAATTATTGATGAAATTGTTGTAGTCCATTACTGATTCAGTCACCATTAATAGCCAACAAAACCGATAGGTGATGTATTGAGAATCACAAATCTGTTAGGTCCTAAGCTTCAGACCAAACTACAACAGTTACTGCTGTGTTACTAATGTAAGACTAGTCTGAGATTGCAGTACTTGGTTTATGAAAGGTGCAGGATCAGACTGTCGTTTTATTAATTGTAAAGGGACCAAACTTATTAAGACACCTCTTAATATTACTTATTAGTTTTATATCACATATTAGAGATGTTGAACTCAACTTGCTTCACCTTCCAACTCCAATTAGAATCTCGCCCCTTTTTAAGTAGAACAACATTTTATTTCTCAACCTTCAGACATTTTGCATCAATTCCTTTAGTCAAGCCATTTGAGTCCAGTGACAAGACTGACATTGAACTTGTGGTGTGGAAAATTGCTCACTTGTATTCAGTGTATGGGGGTTGTTAAGAAGGCAGACGGTATGATAGCTTTTATTGTTAGAGGGACTGAGTTTTGGAACTATGAGGTTATGATGCAGCTGTACAAAACTCTGATATGGCCACATTTGGAATATTGCATTATAGGAAGGATGTGGAAGCTTTGGAAAGGGTTCAGAGGAGATTTACTAGGATGTTGTCTGGTGTGGGAGGGAAGGTCTAACGAGGAAAGGCTGAGGGTCTTGAGGCTGTTTTTGTTAGAAGAAAGTTGAGAGACGACTTAATTGAGACATATAAGATAATTAGAGGATTAGGTCGGTTGGACAGTGAGAGCCTTTTTTCTCAGATGGCGATGGCTAGCACGAGGGGACATAGTTTTAAATTGAAGGGTAATAGATATAGGACAGATGTCAGATGTAGTTTCTTTACTCAGAGTAGTACGGGTGTGGAATGCACTGCCTGCAACTGTAGAAGACTTGCCAACTTTAAGTGCATTCAAACGGTCATTGGATAGGCATATGGACAAGAATGGAATAGTGTAGGTTAGGTGGGCTTCAGATTGGCTCCACGGGTCGGCGCAACATCGAGGGCCAAAGGGCCTGTACTGCCCTGCAATGTATATATAAAATATACGCAGGTCAAATCTAATTCCAGCCATTGCCGCCCCAGGAGTCTACCGCAATCGTTACCAAAGTCATGGAAAGTTTCATTGGCACGAAGAAGGTAGGATTGAAGCATGAGCAGAGATTGGGTCAACTTTGCCAGTTCTCACAGGAGTGACAGGAGACTGAGAAGATATCTCATTGAATCTTATAAAATTCTAACTGGGCTGGACAGATTGAAAGCAAGGATGATATTGCCCACTCTCTGGGGCCTACAATAAGGGATTCATTTTCTCTGAATATAGGGTAGGGCATTTTGGACTGAGGTGAGGAGAAATTGCTTATCTCCAAGGGTGGTGAACCTATGGAACTCTCTACCACATAAGACAGTGGAGGCCAAGTCACTGAATATATTTAAGAAATAAATAGATTTCCAACGGGAAAAGGAAATGAGGAAAAGAGAGGGAGATACAGGTTCAACCAAGATCATGTTTATTGGGAGAACTCACTCAATGGCTAACTCTTGCTCTTTGTGTTTTCATCAAGTAGCACTTGCTCAGCAAGAGCCTGTTCCGTGATGCTCAGTTTGGGTTCCACCAGGGCCACTCAGCTCCTGATCTCATTACACAGCTTTGGAGAATACATGGACAACTGAGCTGATTTCCAGAGGTGAGGTGAAAATAATTGCCCCAGTCGTGAAGGCAACATTTGATCAAGTGTAGTACACAAATAGCCCTCGCAAAAGTGGAGACAATGGAAATTGGGGGAGACTCTGTGCAGGTTGCTGGGGTCCTACCAGGATTCCCCACCTCCCCACCCCAGCCAATACACCTCCTAACTGGCTGTTGTGGTGAGATTTGAACTTGTGGCCCTTGGACATTAATTTGAGCTTCTGGATTGTTAAAGTAAAGCGGAGTGTGGATGCTGGAGATCTGAAACAAATAGAAAGGAGGTGTTGCTGGACAAACTCCGCAATTAACTTGAAACATTAACTCTGCTTCTCTCTCCGTAGAATTTGCCAGACCTGCTGAGTTTCTGCAGCAGTTTCTGATTTTGTTTGCTCACCTGCAAACATCATAACGCTGCTCCTTGGGATTATCTTGGCAGCTACAGCACAAAGTCACTTTCATCCTAAGCTTGTGTGGTGGGGATCCCAACTGTGTTTTTGTAGAACTTGAAACATATTTTGAACATTACAAGAAGATACAGTGTTGAATTTTGCATAAGGTGACATTTTCTACTGCTGGAATCTGTCCATAAGGCTTACAATCAACAGAGCAGTGAGTGTTGTGCTGAACCAATGTGGACAAAGGGACAGTCTGTCTGAGAGAATGTGTGTATTAACGAGGTTTTATCCAGCTAATGTCTGGGATCTATGCTGTTGTATATTTTACATCTCGGAGCTGTCCCACTGGATTTATTATGCTTCAAAATGTTTACTGCATTTCTTTTACTATTCGCTCATGGGACACAGGAATAACAACCTGGGCCAGCATGTATTGCCCTTGAGGAAGTGGTGGTGACCTCCCTTCTTGGATTGCTTCTGTCCACAGGCTATAGGTAGAACACAGGGAGGGAGGGAGTTCCAGGATTTTGACCCAGTGATGGTGAAGGAACAGCGATACATTTCCAAGTTAGGATGGCAAGTGGCTTGGAGGGGAACTTACAGGTGGTAATGCTCCCATGTATCTGCTGCTCTTGTCCTTCCAGATGGAAGTGGTCATGGGTTTGGAAGGCGCTGTCTGAACTTTGGTGGACTTCTGCAGTGCAACTTGGAGATTGTACATGCTGCTACTGTGTGTTGGTGATGGAGGGAGTGGATGCTCATGGATGTGGGTGCCAATCAAATGGGCTGTTTTGTCCTGGATGATGCTGAGTTTCTTTAGTGTTGTTGGAGCTGCACCCATCCAGAACAAGTGGGGAATATTCCATCATGCTCCTGACTTGTGCCTGTAGATGTGGAGAGTCAGGAGGTGAGTTACTCGCTGCAGTGTTCCTAGCTTCTGACTGGCTCTTGTCCAACAACCACAGCCATTTAAAATAAAACAAGGAACTCTGGATGTTGGAGATCTGAAGCAAAAGCAGAACTTGCTAGTGAAACTCAGCAGGTCTGGCAACATCTGTGGAACGAAAATAGAGTTCACATTTCAAGTTCAGAAGGGTCACTGGGCCCGAAACATTAACTCTGCTTTCTGTCCATGGATGCTGCCAGACCTGCTGAATTTCTCCAGCAATTTCCATTTCTAAACAGCATCCACCTTCCTATGTGCCAAGCAAGTCTCAAACATCCAGCTTAATGGCTTTAATTTTCCTCTGTCCAAACCTGGGCTTAACCACTCAAACATAGTGAACACCAACAGACTTGCACAATCAAAGACAGAACAACTGATCACTACAGAAGGGCCAAGAAACGGTAATGTGATCCAACAAATCCATTCCTTTTTCAGCTACTTTGGCATTGCAAGCAGCCTGTATTATAACAAACCAAACTCCATAAACTGCTGAGGAATGTTTGTACAGGGTTTGACTCTGTTGCCTTCTTTTCCACACACACTGAAAACTTCTGAAGATCATTAACTTAGTGCTTTTTTAACTGGCTGTCTTTCTTGGCGTGGAATTTCATGAGGCGCATGACTGTACAAGTTGGCCAGCACATAACACCAACAGCAAATAATGTTTAATCTCTAAACAGACCAGTTTGATTTTATGATCTTCCACAGATTGGCTGGTTTTCTTACACTGGATCACAGGTGGTTCTCCCTGAAGTATCCATGAGATGACCTGCGTTCTGTTTCATTCCTTGGATGGTCAACTAGGTTGATTTTGTGCAAGGTTCGTTTGGCCTACATATGGTATATCTGAGGCCAGCATTTCTATAAGTGCCCTTTGAAATTATAGTGTTCCACACAGTAACAAGAGTAGGCTATCCCTCTCCCATTCTGTTCTGTTTGTAAAATCTTCGGTAGTGTTCTGTTTTAACTTGTGATTACTTGTGATTAATCTCTCTACCTTAATTAGTTTATAGTTTTTGATTGTTACATTTTGGTTAGACCTTCGCCATGTGGCTCTTATACCTAGCATGTTATTCCAGCCATTTGGTTTGTCTCCAGCACCATCTTATTTTTGATTTTTTTTTTCTCATTATCTCTCTGCCTTCATTAATGGATCATAGGTTATCCCTTCACTTGCTATTCAGCTATTGACACTTTACTCACACCGTCTGACACTCTTGATCACCTGCGCTTGTTATTCAGCCTGTTGACACTCGTAATTACCTGGAATTATCTTGCCATTCTCTCTCTGCCTATATATTCTGTGCCTGTGCGCCTCCTTCCACTTCACCTGGTCAAAGACCAGCACTCCAAATCCTATTGGACTAGAACCTGGTGTCGTGTGACTTCTGACTTTGTCGGCCCTAGTCCAACACTGGCATCTCCACATCATCCCCTCCCACCCATCAAGCCTGATCTGTGATTAGTTCAGATTGTAGCTGATCTTGACCTTAACTCTCTTTGATCCCTCTGTGTCCCCAGAGCATTAAGCTGGACCTTTGATCCCCGAACAGCATTTGACTTTTGCAAAGGATTTCAGAACTTGGTATGAAAATCCACGCTGACTCCAGCATATGCAGGGACATCACTGAATGAAAGACAACAAAATTATGAGCGTTTAATGTAAATCTTTAACCCCATCAGCCTGGATTTTGTGCTCAAGATAGAGGGAATTTGGATATGAAACATCCAGTGTACTAAACAATTTCTTCATAGTCTGCGCTGTTTACTGTACTGTTCTTACCAAGGACTGCTGACTGTGTGTGGGTGTAAATACACTATGCTTTGCAAACCTTGTAGTGTACGGAGCTCGAAGCTGTGACCCACAATCAGTTCAAATAGTCCATCCAGTTTAAAAATTGATTTCTGATCTTCCAGCATACAGGGGCATCAGCCATGAAAAACAAGAGGTTGTCTAGCACCAAAAGGTAAGTGTTCTCTTTACAGCTGAATAGATCTGTACTGACTTTCAGTTGGAGTTATTCAGGCACAGCAGATAGTGTCATGTGCTTGAACAGATCTGTCCTTTCCTTGGAACACTAAACAATTTTTAATTTCTTTTGAGCTGTTTATGTAAATCAGACCTGCTGAGCACATTTGTTTGACTGTGGGCAGCAAGGGTCTGGTTTCTAAGAATGAGCTGGGCTAGGGAGATCCAGTATCAATCAGCAACATTCGGACAATAGTGATAATTATATCATAAAGTTTAGGTTGTCCATTGAGAATAGAACGGGCAATCCAGCAACAACTGCTTTCCTGATGAAGGGCTCATGCCCAAAACATTGATTCTCCTGCTCCTTGGACGGTGCCTGACCAGCTGTGTTTTTCCGGCACCACACTCTTCAACAGCAACAGTGACAGTCAAGGTAGGTTCCTGCAAAGGTTGAAAGCTGGAGCAAACAAATCAAGAATTCCCTGCCAAAGGAGACAGACGTTAAAATAATACTCATTGGATTTCAGAAGAATAAGGGTGATCTTATAGCAACATGTAAAATTATGAAGGGAATTGATGAGATAGAAGCTGGGAGGTTGTGTCTACTGGCGGGTGAAACTACAAATAGAGGGCATAGCCCCAAAATTAGGGGGAGCAGGTTTAGGACTGAGTTGAGGAGGAACTTCTTCATCCAGAAAGTTGTGAATCTGTGGAATTCCCTGCCCAGTGAAGCAGTTGAGGCTGCTTCATTGAATGATTTTAGAACAAGTATTTTTGAACAGTAAGGAGATTAAGAGTTACGGTGAGAGAGTGGGTAGGTGGAGCTGAGTCCACAAAAAATGGGGGTTTTGATTAGAGTGGTGCTGGAAAAGCACAGCAAGTCAGGCAGCATCCAAAGACCAGGAAAATCAACGTTTCACACAAAAGCCCTTCATCAGGAATGAAGGCAGGGACCCTCCGGGGTGGAGAGATAAATGGGAGGGGGGGTGGGGCTGGGGAGAAGGTAGCTGAGAGTGCGATAGGTGGATGGAGGTGGGGGTGAAGGTGATAGTTAGAGAGGCGGGTGGAGTGGATAGGTGGGAAGGGAGATTGGCAGGTAGGACAGGTCATGAAGATGGTGCTGAGCCTGAAGGTTGAAACTGGGATAAGGTGGGGGGAGAGAAAATGAGGAAACTGGTGAAGTCCACATTGATGCCCTGGGGTTGAAGTGTTCCGAGGCGGAAAATGAGGCGTTCTTTCTCCAGGTGTCGGGTGGTGAGGGAGCAGCGGTGGAGGAGGCCCAGGACCTCCATGTCCTTGGCAGAGTGGGAGGGGGAGTTGAAATGTTGGGCCACGGGGCGGTGTGGTTGATTGGTGCGGGTGTCTCGGAGATGTTCCCTAAAGCGCTCTGCTAGGAGGCTCCAGTCTCCCCAATGTAGAGGAGACCACATCGGGAGCAACGGATACAATAAATGATATTGGTGGATGTGCAGGTAAAACTTTGATGGATGTGGAAGGCTCCTCTGGGGCCTTGGATGGAGGTGAGGGAGGAGGTGCGGGCACAGGTTTTGCAATTCCTGCGGTGGCAGGGGAAAGTGCCAGGATGGGAGGATGGGTTGTTGGGGGAGGGGGGGGGAAAGCGTGGTTCTGACCAGGTAGTCACGTAGTCACGGAGGGAACGGTCTTTGCGGAAAGGGGTGGGGAGGGAAATATATCCCTGGTGGTGGGGTCCGTTTGGAGGTGGTGGAAATGTCGATGGATGATGCAGTTTACGCGAAGGTGGGTAGGGTGGAAGGTGAGGACTGGGGGGTTCTGTCCTTGTTACGGTTGGAGGGGTGGGGTTTGAGGGCAGAGGAGCAGGATGTGGATGAGATGCATTGGAGGACATCTTCAACCAAGTGGGAAGGGAAGTTGCGGTCTTTAAAGGAGGCAGCCATCTGGTGTGTTCTGTGGTGGAACTGGAACTGGTCCTGGGAGCAGATACGGCAGAGGTGGAGGAATTGGGAATACAGGATAGCATTTTTGTAGGAGGTAGGGTGGGAAAAGGTGTAATCCCAGGTAGCTGTGGGAGTCGGTGGGTTTTTTAAAAATGTCAATGTCAAGTCGGTCATCATTGATGGAGATAGATCCAGGAAGGGGAAGGAGGTGTCAGAGATCGTCCAGGTGAATTTAAGGTCGGGGTGGAATGTGTTGGTGAAGTTGATGAACTGCTCAACCTCCTCTCGGGAGCATGAGGTGGTGCTGATGCAGTCATCAATGTAGCAGAGGAAGAGGTGGGGCGCGGTGCAGGTGTAACTACGGAAGATGGACTGTTATACATAGCCAACTAAGAGACAGGCATAGCTGGGGTCCATGCGGGTGCTCATGGCTGTCCCTGGGTCTGGAGGAAGTGGGAGGATTCGAAGGAGAAATTGTTAAGGGTGAGGACCAGTTCGGCCAAACGAATGAGTGTGTCAGTGGAAGGGTACTGTTGGGGATGTCGGGAGAGGAAGAAACGGAGGGCTTGGAGGCCCTGGTCATGGCGGATGGAGGTATAGAGGGATTGGATGTCCATGGTGAAGATGAGGCATTGGGGACATGGGAAACGGAAGTCTTGGAGGTGGAGGGCATGGGTGGTGTCTCAAACATATGTGGGGAGTTCCTGGATGAGGGGGACAGTAATGAAATAGGTGGAGATGAGTTTGGTGGAGCAGGAGCATGCTGAGAGAATGGGTCAGCCAGGGTGGTCAGGCTTATGGATCTTGGGAAGGAGGTAGAACCGGGCAGTGCGGGGTTCCCGGACTTTGAGGTTGGAAGCTGTGGGTGGGAGATCTCCTGAGGTGATGTGGTTCTGTACGGTCTGGGAGATGTTGGTTTGGTGATGGGGGAGTGGGGTCATGGTCGAGGGGGTGGTAGGAGGAGGTGTCTTAGAGTTGGCGTCTGGCTTCAGAGGTGTAGAGGTCAGTACGCCAAACTACCATTGCACCACCTTTTATCCGCTGGTTTGATGGTGAGGTTGGGATTGGAGCAGAGGGAGTGGAGGGCTGTGTGTTGTGAGGGTGAGAAGTTGGAATAGGGGAGGGGGATAGACAAGTTGAGGTGGTTAATTTCTGAACAGCAGTTGGAAATTAAGGGATCGAGGGCGGGTAATAGGCCAGCGCGGGGTGTCCAGGTGGATGAAGTGTGTTGGGAAGAAGATCAGCCATGATCTTATTGAATGGCGAAGCAGGCTCGAGGGCTGGATGGCCTCCTCCTGCTGCTGGTGCTTATCATCTTATGATGCATAAAAATGATGCTTGTGACAGTCTTAAGATAATAGACAATAGGTGCAGGAGTAGGCCATTCTGCCCTTCGAGCCTGCACCACCATTCAATATGATCATGGCTGATCATTCCTAATTAGTATCCTCTTCCTGCCTTACCTCCATAACCCTTGATTCCACTATCCTTGAGAGCTATATCCAACTCTTTCTTAAATGAATCCAGAGACTGGGCCTCCACTGCCCTCTGGGGCAGAGCATTCCACACAGCCACCACATGAAGAAGTTTCTCCTCATCTCTGTCCTAAATGGTCTACCCCGTATTTTTAAGCTGTGTCCTCTGGTTCGGCACTCACCCATCAGCGGAAACGTGTTTCCTGCCTCCAGAGTGTCCAATCCTTTAATAATCTTATATGTTTCAATCAGATCCCCTCTCAGTCTTCTAAACTCAAGGGTATACAAGCCCAGTCGCTCCAGTCTTTCAGCGTAAGGTAGTCCTGCCATTCCAGGAATTGACCTGGTGAACCTACGCTGCACTCCCTCAATAGCCAGAATGTCTTTCCTCAAATTTGGAGACCAGAACTGCACACAGTACTCCAGGTGTGGTTCAGAATGAGGCCTAATATAAACTCCCAAGGGAATTTGGAAGAAGCAAATAAGAGAAGTAAAGAGAGTGAGAAGAGACTGGTTAACATAAAATCTTGGAGAGATGTAGAAATCATTAAAAGGCTCATTAAAAAGGAGGACTGTAGTCAATTAGGAACCAGAAAGGAGGCTTGCGCATGCAAAGCACTTCGACACAAAGGGTCATGTAGGCTTGGAACACTCTTCCAAAAGTGGCAGTGGATGCTGGGTCAGTTGTTAATTTTAAATCTGAGATAGATACATTTTTGTTAATCAAAAGTATTAAAGGATATTGGCCAGGGGATATGGAGTTAGGCCACAGATCAGCCATTGAATGGTGGAATAGAAATGAAGGGCTGAATGGCCTACTCCTGTTCCTGTGTTCCTATAAGAAGTGGACATGAAATTAATACTTTGCATCTGTCTTTACTGAGGCAAAGATCCTGCCTAGGTCATAGCCTGATTGGTTAAATCCACATCCACAAATATCCACTCCCACTCCCACTGCCACTGAGTAGCAGCAATATCTGCCATCTAGAAAATACAATTCATCAAGGCTCCTTGGACAGCACTTCCAAACACGGCCACTACCATCTCGAAGGATGAGGACAGCAGATACACCACCACCTGCAAGTTCCTCTCCAAGCCACCTTACGAATGAATTTTTAAAAAGTAGGGCCGACCTTCAGCTATAAAATTGATGAGGAAGGTATATTGCATAGACTTTCTGTACTTAATGGACAAAGTACCAGAAGTGGATGAGGATGCTGTCAAGGCACTGGCCATAATTTTTTAATCTTCCTTAGACAGAGTGGTGGCGCTAGAGAGCTGGAGAATTGCAACTGCTCCACACTCCTTCAACAAAAATAAAGCTCCACAACTCCAGGCTAATCTGTTCAATACCCATGGTGAGGAATGTTCTAGAAAAAAATAGTTTGGGACAAAGTTAATAATTATTCAAGAAAATGTGGTGTCATTTAAAAAAAACAGCTTGGAGTTGTGAGGCCAAACTGTGTTTAACTATCTTGCTTGTGTCTTTTTGATGAGATAATAGTGAGGGTTGATGAAAGTTTGCTATTGGTGTGTGTGTACCTGGACATCCAAAAACACATCTGATTAAAGTGCTACACAATAGACTTGGGAACAAAGTTAGAGCTTATGGATCAAAAGGATCAAAGTTAGCTGAGTGACAGGAAATTACAGCCTGAATTTTCATTAATGTCTTGCCATCTTTGCAAAAATGGTCTGGAGGCCGGAATCCAGAAGCTACATCCATGAATCTGGCAGCAGCCATTTTTGAGGGTAGGGGCCGGAGGGAAATATGGGAGAAAGGGAGTGCATTCCAAATTGTACATGTGTGGTTTACAGAGGGCCACTGCTGTATAAAACAGAACTTATTTTCAATTCATTAGCTTGAAATGGGGAACGTAACATGCACAGATTAGACCGGATAGAAGCATATCTACAAGGAGTTGCTTAAAATCATAGAATCCCTACAGCGTGGAAGCAGGCCATTCAGCCCATCAAGTCCTCACTGACCCTCCAAAGAGCATCCATCCTGCCCCCACCCCACAACCAGTCTATCCCCATAACCCCACATTTCCCATGGCTAACCCACCTAGCCTGCACATCACTGGATACTGTGGGGCAATTTTGCATGGCCAATCCACCTAGCCTGGACATCTTCAGAATGTGGGAGAAAATCAGGGCACCCAGAGGAAACCCACGTGGGCATGGGTAGAACAGGCAGACTCCACACAGCCAGTCGCCCAACGGTGGAATCGAACTCTGCGCTGTATGAGGCAGCAGTGCTAATTACTGTGCCACCATCCCACCCACTGTGCTTAGATAGGCGTGTTATGCTTTTGGAAAGGTAAAGTATCCTTTTGATGACCTTTTGAAATTATTATAACTAGACATGATGTGTATATAAAGAGGGGAAATGCATTGGAGCTGTTAATGGGAGTTGTCAAAGGGAACTGTCAAGTCATTTAAAACTCAAATGCTTTAAATATGTGAAAGCAAGAATCATTTCAACATTGTGTTTAAAATAAAACCAGTGCTTGCTGTTTCGCTGTGTCTGATGCTCAAGGATTATTGATGCTGGATGATTGCTGCGTGACTGACTTTAAAAGTTACAGGGGAGTCCCTTTCAGTTCATAGTTTGATGGACAGTTCCAAATGGTTGGAAACTTAAATTCCAATATGAAAACCAAATACTGGAGAAACCCCAGGTCTGCCAGCATCTGTGGAGAGGGAAACAGAGTTAACATTTTGAGATTGCTTGGAACCTTCTCTAGAACTCTGAAACTTGGTTTTTCCTGCAGCCGCTTCTGTGTTTGTTTCATATTTCCAGAATCCAACATATTTTGCTTTTATATAAATTCCAATGCTTTTTTTTTAAAAAATGGAAACCGAAGGATTAGATTGACTGTTATGTTCCCTGTTTCAAGGTAATGAAAATTAGATATGACTGGAGATCACTTTTTATTTTGTATGTACACCATAGAGTGAAAATTCAAGCTAGAGTAGCAATTTGGTATTTTAGTTTTTTTTAAACAGAGGGCGATTAATACTGGAGTTTCCTAGGGATCAACATGAGGACCTCTATCATCATCATATGTATGATGGTCTGCAGAACACAAATTCAAAATGTGCAGATAGCATAAATTTTGGAAATATTGTAAACTCTGAGGAAGATAATGTCAACATTCACAAGGTCATAGACAGGTTGGTAGAAATGGGCAGAGAAGTGTGAAGTGATTCATTTTTGTGGAAGATTGCAGAGGGGAAAGGTTTGTATGTGTTTGAGAGGGAGCAGAAAAGTTTCAGAAGAATG
Organism: Hemiscyllium ocellatum; assembly: GCF_020745735.1. NCBI lineage: Eukaryota > Metazoa > Chordata > Chondrichthyes > Orectolobiformes > Hemiscylliidae > Hemiscyllium > Hemiscyllium ocellatum. Next base: position 29,876,818 of record NC_083401.1, on the reverse strand, counting down.
GTTTCAGGGATGTGGAATATCGAAACGTTGACCAAGTGGGAAGAATTGAGAACCACAAGGCACAGATTTAAGGCAAACACATCAATAGTGACCTGAGGAGAGATGTTTTCACACAGCTACTGCTCAGCACGGTGCAATGTTTGTGAGAATGGTGAAGGCAGGATTTGTTGAGGCTTTCAGTGGTGATTTGTGGCATTGGGCTGAATTTTCCAAGTTACTCACAACTCTAGCCAGCTTACTTCTCCCTGCCATTCTATGTCACGGCTTCCAGTGACCTTTGAAAATAGTTCCAGTTAACCTGACCTTTCCAGGTGTGAGGTCCATCAGCAAGGTCCAACATGGCAACTCCTTATTCCTTCACCCTCCAGGCATCCTGTTAGTTATGATTGCTTCTGTTGAATTGAATATGAGCAGGAGTTAGCTTGACCTCTCGAGCCTGCTTCGCTATTCAATGTGATCATGGCTGATCATTGAGCTAAATACTCTAATCACACCCTCTCCATATATATTGATCTCTAGTCATAAGAGCTATATCTACATCCTTATTGAAAACACAGCATGTTTTGGCCTCAGAAACCTTCTGTGGCAGTGTATTCCACAAGCTCACCACTGGGTGAAGAAATTTCTCCTCACCTCAGTCCTTTATCACTAAACAATGACCCCTGGCCTGGACTCCTCCAGAATCAAGACCATCCTTCCTATATCTAGCCTGTCTAGTCCTGTCACAATTTTATTGGTTTCTGAGGGCCACCAGATTCTTTTAAACCCCAGTGAATACAATCCTAACCAACTCAATCTCTCTTCAAACATCAGGCCTATCATCCCAGGCATCAGTTTGGTAAACCTTTGCTGCGCACCTTCTATATTAAAATCAGAGAAGGAGCCCAAAACTGCACACCAAATTCCAGGTTTGGCCTCCCCAATGTCCTGCATAATTACATCAAGGCATCCTTGTTCCTGGACTCAAATCCTCTCGCTGTGACAATCAGCTTACCTTCTTTACTGATGAAGGCCTGAAACACCGATTTTTCCTGCTCCTTGGATGCTGCCTGACTGGCTGTGCTTTTCCAGCAACACACTCTCGACTCTGATCTCCAGCATCTGCAGACCTCACTTTCTCCTTACCTCCTTTTACTGCCTGCTGCACCTACATGCTTACTTTCTGTCTCTAGTACATAAGGACACCCAGGTCTTGTTATCTTGAGAAGCAGGAATCTTCAACAACCATTCAAACAATCCCCTGTCACCTTAATTTTGCTACCAAAGTGGATAACCTCACATGTATTCGCATCGTACTTCATCTCCTTGCCCACTCACTGAGCCTGTCCAAATCACACTGCGACATCTCTGCATCCTCCTCACACCTCACCCTTCCACTCAGTTTTGTTTCACCTGCAGACCTTGAGATATTACATTTAGTTCCTCGTCATTAATCATTGTGAATAGCTGGGGTCCGGTGCCTGCAGTACATCATGAGTCACTGCCTACCAATCAAAAAAGACCCATTTGTTTTTACTCTTTGTTTCCTGCCTGATAACAGTTCTCTAGGAGAAAGTGAGGACTGCAGATGCTGGAGATCAGAGCTGAAAATGTGTTGCTGGAAAAGCGCAGCAGGTCAGGCAGCTTCCAAGGAGCAGGAGAGTCGACGTTTCGGGCATGATTCCTGAAGAAGGGCTCATGCCCGAAACGTCAACTCTCCTGCTCCTTGGATGCTGCCTGACCTGCTGCGCTTTTCCAGCAACACATTTTCAGCTCTGATAGCTATTCTCTATCCATCTCCATATACCACCCCAAACCCAGCGCTTTAATTTCTTATGTGGGACAGAACAGCAACTCTCAGAAGCTTCGGCAACTAACTAGAAGCAATCTTTCTTTAGCCTTCTCAACTATAACTACTTTGTTCTAATGTACAGCAAGAGGTCTTTGTTTCTCTTCCTGTGTGCTGTGTCAAGGTGTGAAAACTCACTTGGTTTCAGTTGATTTCTGCTCTAATTGCTTCCCCGCAGCACCAGACCAACGTGGGTTTGCGCTGCTCCTGGGAATTCAATTATTTGAATTGAAATGTTGTGCAGGAATAGAGGGAAAAGGCAGGAGGTTGGCATTAAGTAATAGTGGGGTCTCAAAGTCTCCTCCTGCAACATAACAATTCTGGGATTCTCTGGTAAGTGTTGTGGGAAAAATATGTGGGCATGGGGACACTTTGCAGAGAGGATGGTGGCATCTATCAGTAGCATGTGGTTTTCACTACTTAATATTTTGATCATTTAAAACAGTACGTATCTTCAATTCCATTCATAAAGGGGTGCTGTTCTAATGGAAGTGACACCTCTTAATTTCCACATCCAAGCAATGCCTTGTTGTCCCACCTAGTTAGATAGAAGGACAATCCCATTATACCATTTTGAACAAGGAATTAAAAAGAAGAAAATATATCAATACAATGAGAAACAAATTTTACCTGAAACAAATTATCTGGTCATTATCAAATTGTTTTTAATAGGTGCTTGCTATGTGCAAATTGGCTGTTGTACTTCCCATATTACAGTCACCACCCTTTTAAGGTATTAAATTCTCTATAAGACTCTTTGAGATTCTGAGAGATTGTACCCACATTCAAGACTTCCTTTTCTAGAGGCACATTTCTGCAAATATATTTTTTAAAAACCCAGAAAAACATATTGGAGTGAAATATTTCAGATACAATCTAACAGTTTACCAGTTTACTCTGCATCCTTAAAAATGAGGTTGTTTTAGATTTCTGCTTGCCCTGGAAATGCTACCAGTAAGTGTCGTCCATCTTGGAAATGGCAGTCGGCCTTCAGTTTCAGCTGTTGCAGTTCCGGTGCTGTCATTGTCAGGGAATTTCTGGATTTTTTTCACCCAGTAAAGAGAAAGGAGGTGTAATTACATGTCCATGTTGGAGTGGTTTATCTCAGCGGAAGATCACTGACAATACGGTGTTTACTTTCTGTGCCACCATGTTTCTGAGGTGACAACAGTGAGTTTACTTCAGAAAGGACCTCTTTGGTTATAAATTATTTTGAGAGACCCTGAGGTGATGAATGAATGCAAGTAATTCAAGCCACCCTCTCTAAGTCAAAGGGATATTGGAGCAAGTTGTCTAGATAATAACTTAGGAAATCTATCTGCGTTCAGCTCTTTGCTTTAATCTGTTTAGTCAACTTGATCTATAACATTCATCCATTGCCTTTTACTTGCCAATTATTGTGAGCCTTTGTGTTTTGAATAATGAATAGAAAACAAAATGGGCAATTTGACAGCTGATGTGAAATGGTTAACTTTGCGAAACTTCACTTTCTATTACTGATTGTTCAAGAGACGACAAAATAACATGACAAAATAAACTAACCTCAGTACATCTGTGTCCTTAGTGAGTGACAGAAAAATACTTTATTAATATAGTTCTGATGTAACATGCTCTGAAACTCTGCTTGAGGACAAGTAATCTTTGAACCATTATCATTAACACAGTTTTATAAGATTTTAATGTGTTGAAATGCACCTTTTTAATTGCAATGAAAACCAAGAATTCATGGTAAATGTCTCTTCAGAAACTTGCCCATTTAATCCAGTTACACTAAGGAGAGACATTCAAACAGAAACCTACTGAAATGTGATGATCTTTGAACTAGGAGCAGCAAGGAAATGTTTTAATACTTTAAAATAGTTGTAAAGGGCTTCAAAAAGTTTGTATCACCTATAAAAGCATCTATTAAATATTTTGGATAATAGGAAACATTGATCCATGACCCTTGAACCTAAAAGTAGGACTAACAGGAGAGAAGTTAAAATATGGAGGTACTATAGCAGAAAAATGAGAGCTGGTGTCAGAAAGCAATCAGTGCAGAGATGCAGACAGAAGAGTATGTATGATTTTTAGTTCAGACTGTGTATTAACTCATGTTAAATCTAACCAGAAAGCTCAGAGGGGGGAGTTTGGAGTGTTTTTCCATAGATTCCTAAAGGCAGCAGCAGAGGTTAACAGTAGTTCAGAAGATGAAGGGCTTTTGCCCGAAACGTTGATTTCGCTGCTCGTTGGATGCTGCCTGAACTGCTGTGCTCTTCCAGCACCACTGATCCAGAATCTGGTTTCCAGCATCTGCGGACATTGTTTTTACCCTTTTACGTAGTTCAGAAGACACATGAGAGACTTACTTTATCAGTCATGACATGGATTATAAGAGGAGGGAGCTGCAAATGTGTTGCTGGTCAAAGCACAGCAGGCCAGGCAGCATCTCAGGAATAGAGAATTCGACGTTTCGAGCATAAGCCCTTCATCAGGAATAAGAGAGAGAGAGCCAAGCAGGCTAAGATAAAAGGTAGGGAGGAGGGACTAGGGGGAGGGGCGATGGAGGTGGGATAGGTGGAAGGAGGTCAAGGTGAGGGTGATAGGCCGGAGTGGGGTGGGGGCGGAGAGGTCAGGAGGAGGATTGCAGGTTAGGAGGGCGGTGCTGAGTTGAGGGAACCGACTGAGACAAGGTGGGGGGAGGGGAAATGAGGAAACTGGAGAAATCTGAATTCATACCTTGTGGTTGGAGGGTTCCCAGGCGGAAGATGAGGTGCTCCTCCTCCAGCCGTCGTGTAGTTGTGTTCTGCCGGTGGAGGAGTCCAAGGACCTGCATGTCCTCGGTGGAGTGGGAGGGGGAGTTAAAGTGTTGAGCCACGGGGTGATTGGGTTGGTTGGTTCGGGCGGCCCGGAGGTGTTCTCTGAAGCGTTCCGCAAGTAAGCGGCCTGTCTCACCAATATAGAGGAGGCCACATCGGGTGCAGCGGATGCAATAGATGATGTGTGTGGAGGTACAGGTGAACTTGTGGCGGATATGGAAGGATCCCTTGGGGCCTTGGAGGGAAGTGAGTGTGGAGGTGTGGGCGCAAGTTTTACATTTCCTGCGGTTGCAGGGGAAGGTGCCGGGGGTGGAGGTTGGGTTGGTGGGGGGTGTGGATCTGACGAGGGAGTCACGAAGGGAGTGGTCCTTGCGGAACGCTGATAGGGGAGGGGAGGGAAATATATCCTTGGTGGTGGGGTCCGTTTGGAGGTGGCGGAAATGGCGGCGGATGATACGTTGTATGCGGAGGTTGGTGGGGTGGTAGGTGAGAACCAGTGGGGTTCTGTCTTGGTGGCGGTTGGAGGAGCGGGGCTCAAGGGCGGAGGAGCGGGAAGTGGAGGAGATGCGGTGGAGGGCATCGTTGATCACGTCTGGGGGGAATCTGCGGTCCTTGAAGAAGGAGGCCATCTGGGCTGTGCGGTGTTGGAATTGATCCTCCTGGGAGCAGATGCGGCGGAGACGAAGGAATTGGGAATATGGGATGGCGTTTTTACAGGGGGCAGGGTGGGAGGAGGTGTAGTCCAGGTAGCTGTGGGAGTCAGTCGGTTTATAATAGATGTCTGTGTTGAGTCGGTCGCCCGAGATAGAAATGGAAAGGTCTAGGAAGGGGAGGGAGGAGTCTGAGACAGTCCAGGTGAATTTCAGGTCGGGATGGAAGGTGTTAGTAAAGTTGATGAACTGTTCAACCTCCTCGTGGGAGCACGAGGCAGCGCCGATACAGTCATCGATGTAGCGGAGGAAAAGGTGGGGGGTGGTGCCAGTGTAGTTGCGGAAGATGGACTGTTCCACATATCCTACGAAGAGGCAGGCATAGCTGGGGCCCATGCGGGTGCCCATGGCAACTCCTTTAGTTTGGAGGAAGTGGGAGGATTGAAAAGAGAAGTTATTCAGGGTGAGGACCAGTTCAGTCAGTCGAAGGAGGGTGTCAGTGGAAGGGTACTGGTTGGTGCGGCGGGAAAGGAAGAAGCGGAGGGCTTTGAGTCCTTCGTGATGGGGGATGGAGGTGTACAGGGACTGGATGTCCATAGTGAAAATAAGGCGTTGGGGACCGGGGAAGCGAAAATCCTGGAGGAGGTGGAGGGCGTGGGTGGTGTCCCGAACGTAGGTGGTGAGTTCTTGGACTAAAGGGGAGAGGACCGTGTCGAGGTATTGGGAGATGAGTTCGGTGGGGCAGGAGCAGGCTGAGACAATGGGTCGGCCGGGGCAGGCAGGTTTGTGGATTTTGGGCAGGAGGTAGAAACGGGCGGTGCGGGGTTGTGGGACTGTGAGGTTGGAGGCGGTGGATGGGAGATCCCCTGAGGTGATGAGGTCCTGGATGGTCTGGGAGATGATGGTTTGGTGGTGGGAGGTGGGGTCGTGGTCAAGGGGGCGATAAGAGGAGGTGTCCGCGAGCTGGCGTTTGGCTTCAGCGGTGTACAGGTCAGTGCGCCAAACTACCACCGCGCCTCCCTTGTCTGCGGGTTTGATGGTGAGGTTGGGATTGGAGCGGAGGGAGTGGAGGGCTGCACATTCTGAGGGTGAGAGGTTGGAGTGGGTGAGAGGGGTGGACAGGTTGAGTCGGTTGATGTCACGGCGGCAGTTGGCTATAAAGAGGTCGAGGGCGGGTAGGAGGCCAGCACGGGGTGTCCAGGTGGATGGGGTGTGTTGGAGGCGGGAGAAGGGGTCGTCAGAGGGTGGGCGGGAGTCTTGGTTGTGAAAGAGGAGGGATGTCATATTGGACCTGTGCAGGACTTTGGTTAGGCCACAGCTGGAGCACTGTGTGCAGTTCTGGTCACTGCAAGAGAGGAGCGATGTGATCGCACTGGAGAGGATGCAGAAGGGATTCACCAGGATGTTACCTGCCCTGGAGCAGTTTTGATATGAAGAAACGGTACAAGATACTTCAAACATTTCATTAATGCTCAAGAATAAGGGGAGGAATTAAATACCATCACCATCACCGAAGAACGTGTGGGGCTAAAGGTAGGTAAATTCCTTGATGCTGATGATTTGGAGACGCTGGTGTTGGACTGGGGTGAACAAAGATACAAATCACACAATACCAGGTTATAGTCTAACAGGTTTAATTGGAAGAACTAGCATTTGGAGCGCCATCCATCAGGTGGATAAGGAGCAGCATTCTGAAAGCTAGTGCTTCCAATTAAACCTGTTGGACTAAACCCTGGTGTTGTGATTTGTAACTTGATGCTGATGGTTTGCATCCTAAGATCATAGAAAAAGTAGTTACAGAGGTAATGGATGCAATTTTCTGAAAATCGATGGATTATGGAGAATTCCAAAAGATGGAGAAAACTGCTAATGTGACACTGCCAATCAGCATATAGATACCCGCTTTTCGCTTCCCTCCCTTTATGAATGGCAAAGTATCGGAATCAATTATTAAGGAAGTAAGAGCAGAACAGGTTGTAACGCAGAGTCAGTATGGCCTCATGAAAGGAAAACTGCATCTGACTAATTTATTTGAGTTTTTTTTGAAGAAGTCTCAGGCAGAGTGGATAGAGGGGGACCAATAGATATTTGTGTTCTGATTTGCAGAATGTATTCGACAAAGTATCTCTCAAAAGTCAGAAGAGCTTACGGTGTTGGAAGTATCACAAGGAGTGAGAATTGGCTCATGGGCAGGAAGCAGTGAGTGGGGAGAAAGGGTTCATTTTCAGATTGGTGACCTATGACCAATGGGGCCTCCATAGGGATCAGTGCTGGGACTGCACTTGTTTGAACTGAGAAGGCTGGGTGGGGGGGGGGGGGGAAACCTGATCAAGGTGGGTAAGATTGTGAGGGGCATGGACAGAATGGATAAAAAGCAACTGTTCCTCTTAGTTGAAGGGCAAATAATGAGGGGGGCATGATTTTATGGTGAAAGCCAGGAGGTTTAAAGGGAATGTGAGGGAATTAATTTTACCCAGAGGTTGGTGGGAATTTGGAATGCACTGCCTGGGAGAGCAGTTGAGGTGGGAAATCTCACATTTAACAAGTACTTGGATGAGCACTCAAGGCTTGGGCCTAATGCTGGAAGATGGGACTAGTGTAGATTTAAAGTAGTTTTTGTTAGAGCAGACTTAAAGTCATAGAGATGTACAGTATGGAAACAGGCCCTTCGGTCCAATTCGTCCATGCCAACCAGACATCCTAAACAACCACCTGCCAGCACCCGGCCCATATCCCTCCAAAACCCTCTTATTCCTATGCCTTTCTAGATGCCTTTTAAATGTTGCAATTGTACTAGCCTTCACCACTTCCTCTGGCAGCCCATTCTGCATATGCACCACCCTCTGTGTGGCCAAAGGCGCTCTTCTGAGCTGTGTGGTTCAATGATTCCGATTCATGATTAAATAAAAGATATCAAATTTGAAATTTTATTCTGATTTCATCAGGGGTGGGGTAGTTCATAGGGGAATTTGGTAATTTTAGGAAATACTAAATATAGGTTTATATATCTGTCTACTAAACTTGGAGCACTCTGTTCATTCTTTAGGATCCTCGACGCATCCATTTAATTACAAAGCTGTAAAATAATTCTTAGACATGTGCTTAACAGAAGTAAGTGGGTTGATGAATCTTTGAGATGAAACTTGGTTCCCAACTGGAGTAAATTAGTCAGGAACGTAATCCAATGCATTAAAATAAATTATCTTTCCTCTCTCATCTTATTGGTTAAATCTGTGTCCTCTGGTTACACATCCTGCCATCACTGAAAACATTTTGTCACTGTTTACTGAGTTGAAATGCTTTATAAATTTGAACAGCTTTATTAAATCTACCCTTGACGTTCTCTTTGATACTCACATTACTGAAATCCTTCAGTGCTTTCACCAAACTAGCACAGTTTCTTTGTGTCCACCAAAGCCTTTAGGTTAGACCAGGGAACCCCAGTGGATGTGGTCTATCTAGACTTCCAAAAGGCCTTTGATAAGGTGCCACACGGGAGGCTGCTGAGTAAGGTGAGGGCCTATGGTGTTCGAGGTGAGCTACTGGGATGGATTGAGGATTGGCTGTCTGATAGAAGACAGAGAGTTGGATAAAAGGTTCTTTTTCGGAATGGCAGCCGGTGACAAGTGGTGTCCCGCAGGGTTCAGTGTTGAGGCTGCAGCTGTTCACGTTATATATTAATGATCTGGATGAAGGGACTGGGGGCATTCTAGCAAAGTTTGGCGATGATACTAAGATAGGTGGGCAGGCAGGTAGTACTGAGGAAGTGGGGAGGCTGCAGAAGGATCTAGACAGTTTGGGAGAGTGGTCCAGGAAATGGCTGATGAAGTTCAATGTGAGCAAATGCGAGGTCTTGAACTTTGGAAAAAAGAATACAAACATGGACTATTTTCTAAACGGTGAGAAAATTTGTAAAGCCAAAGTACAAAGGGATCTGGGAGTGCTAGTCAAGGATTCTTTAAAGGTAAACATGCAGGTTGAATCCGTGATTAAAAAAGGGAATGCAATGTTGTCATTTATCTCAAGAGGGTTGGAATATAAAAGCAGCGGTATGCTACTGAGACCTTATAAAGCTCTGGTTAGGGCCCATTTGGAATACTGTGTCCAGTTTTGGTCTTCAGCGAGAGAGTGGTGGGCCTGTGGAATTCATTGCCACAGGGTGCAGTGGAGGTTGGGACACTAAATGTCTTCAAGGCAGAAATTGATAAATTCTTGATGTCACAAGGAATTAAGGGCTACGGGGAGAATGCAGGTAAGTGGAGTTGAAATGCCCATCAGCCATGATTAAATGGCGGAGTGGATTCGATGGGCCGAACTGCCTTACTTCCACTCCTGCCTTGACTCTAATGAAATGTAGTAGCTGTACTCTATTGAATGGAAACTCCTTCTCCATACAGTGTCCATAGTTATTCAGTGGTGACTGAACCGTGGTTTATACAAGGGAGCAGTGAGAGGGAGACAGGTCCCAAGTCTACCTCAGTTAGAACAGGGTCGAATCCTCCACTGTTGACATTATTTGGAGTTCTGCACTAATCCTGAATGAATGAGCCTGCAAATGAAGCATAATCAGTGAGTTCAAAGATGTATAATTTGTTTTTGTGTTCAGCGCTGCTATTCTAAAGCCCAGGATCCCAGGTGCCAGTTTTTAAAACCGGAATAGAGTGACTCTCAGTGGATGCTATCCCAGATAGTGGGTTGATTATCTGTCCACAGTGGGTGACCAGTGTCTGAGTAAGTTAGTGCTCAGTGAGGCTGGGATGGTGCATGATACATAATGACTTGCAGGGACGAGCAACCGACTACAGCCCATGGCTATGGATCAGGTTAGTTCAGACAGGCAAGGGAGAGGCATGTATAGGGTATAACAAAGAACAATACAACACAGGAATGGGCCCTTCAACTCTCCAAGCCTGTGCTGACATATTTTGCCCTTCCATACAAAAACTGTCTTCACTTACAGAATCCGCATCCTCTATTCCTTTCCTAATCTGACAAAGCTACCTTCCTCTCCAAAGAAAACCTTGCCCGTAGACATTGTGTTAGCTACTTTTCAGTCAGCCTTTGATCAGCTTATGTGTCCAGTTTTATGAAATTGATCGTTGAATTGTGAGTGTCAAATCCTTCTGTCGTGGAACAAAGTTAGACCCCAACATCTGAACAATGTGAGCACATAATTCATAGCTTGTCCTGAGGTTTTTGGGGACTCTTGGCAAAGGTGCTTGAGTTGTAGTAAACTTTAATTTGTTTGGAGGAAGTTGCTGCAATGTAAAAATTCCTTTGAAGGGCTAATATTTTAACAGCATTTTGTGGAGATGATTTTCTCTGCAAAGCTTTTCCAGATGCTAGGTCTGTTTTGTGGTACATACTGACGAAAGAGGGTCAATGTTGTGTTGAATAGTGAAGCAGGGTGGCAGAAAGTAATTGTTTTTATGTCAGCTGCCTGATGTCAAACATGCCTGAAGGAGCAGTCATTAATTTAAATCTTAAATCTTGGATAATTGTCAGTCTTCAAAGCAGAAGTGTGTGGAACATGTTGGAATAATTTCTTTTGTATTATGTTTTAGGCAGAGCTGAACCGAATTTTGCCAGAAATCTGCCAGTAAGTGTCAATTTTGACAGGTTTCATGGTGTGCTTCTCTCGTCCGAAAAAGATTTCTCGCACTATTCTTTGAAACTTACTGGATCTTCCGTTTCCTGACCCACGAGTCACAATCAGTGAAGATTAGGGACAATATTTCATCCTCACTAACACTCAACACTGGAGCCCCCCAGGGGTGTGTACTCAGCCCCCGACTGTACTCCCTGTATACCCATGATTGCGTCACCAAATACCAAAGTAATGCCATTGACAAGTTCGCTGATGATACCACCATTGTCGGTCGAATCTCCGATGTTGATGAAACAGACTACAGATGGGAGGTGAAAGGCCTGGAAGAATGTTGCACTGAGAACAACCTAGCTCTTAATGCAGGCAAAACCAAGGAACTCATTATTGACATTCGGCGGGATGTTACTCATGCCCCCCCTACATGTTAACAGCATGGAGATGGAATGAGTGGAGAGTGTCAAGCTCCTGGGAGTGGTCATCCACAACAAGCTTTCTTGGACTCTTCATGTTACAAAGGCCCAGCAACGTCTCTTTGTCCTCAGGCAGCTGAGGAAATTTGGCATGATGGCGAATACCCTTGCCAACCTTCATAAGTGTGCCATCGAGAGCATTCTGTCTGGATGTATCACTACCTGGTATGGCAACTGTACCATTCAAGAGCAGAGATGGTTACAGAGAGTGGTGTACTCAGCCCAGACAATCACAAAGGCCAACCTCCCATCTAGAGAATCCATCTACCAGGCCCGCTGTCAAGGAATGGCCGCCGGCATTCTCAAATATCCAGCTCACCCTGGCAATGTTTTTCTATCACCTCTACCACCGGGGAGAAGGTACAGAAGCCTGAACACGCACCAGCCAGTTTCGTAACAGTTTCTACTCTCCTCTCACACTCTTAACATTTGCCTGTACCTGTGTTTTTGTTTTTGCTGCTGTTTTCCTATTATTTAGTATCTATGCTATTTAATTCTGTGATCTGCTTGTATTGCTCGCAAGACAAAGCTTTTCACTGTGCCTCAGTACACATTACAATAAATTCAATTCAATTCAATTCAATTCAATACCTGTACATCATGTCCATATGTTCCCTCTCAGTGGTCAGGGGAGCAGACGGGGGAAGATACTTGCCAATGCTGGTGGGCACCAAGTGCAAAACAAACCTCCAGGTTTAGCACAATTTGGGGATTAGATGCAATCTTCCTGGGAACTATAGGTATGGACTCCTGACATACATTTCCAATATTGAATGTGTTGAACTGGTGTAGGAGATCTGGAGGAGGAGGATGTGACCTCCCTTGTAACTACGGTGGGTGAGGATGCCATTTGCTGATGCCCTCCGGCGAGAGGCTGGAGTCCCGTGTATCTCCATCTTCACTCCATCACAAGTGGCAGCATCGGAAGATGAGACGGGACCCCATCGGATGACTCTGAGCCAGGACCCAGCTGATGGATGTCCAGCGGTGGAGGAGGTGTGGGACCCATGCAGTGTGGCCGTCTCCAGGCAACAGAAAAGGATCACGTTGTCAGGCTCCTGGAGGATGATGTCAGAGGAGCAAAGAGGGTGAAGAATATGGACAGGGAGAGATGGATTTTTTAAAGCTGATTTAGTAATATCAACTTTACTATTAATATGTTCAGTAATTTACCATTTGAAGCACTTATTCAGTCATTTATTGATGAGCGCCAGACTGTGGCAACATTATCCACTTTTCACGTACCTAGGTGAATGCACATTGCTAACGTTGTGACTCAGATGGGAAGATAGATGGGTGGTATTTGTGTGAGCGGGACTGGCTTATGCTATGGAAGAGAATTTGCAGGCATAGGGTCATATCCCTCCCTTGTCCTTCTCTGTGGTAAAGGTGATCCCAAAGCTTACTCCAGGGTGCACATTCTTAACATGATACATTGGTTTAAAACCTCCTGGACAGTGTGGAGTAGTGCAGCTGATTCCTCTTGTATCCTTGGCAATCTAACTACATCATGAGCTGAAACACATTATTATTATTATAAGTCCACTCGTTTTTCTTGATGGAGTCTTGCTGTGCTTGGTTTACTTGCTGCATTTTATCTACAGCGACACACAGTTCATTTTGTTGTTTGTGAAATGCATTGAAATATCCAGGGAATGGTTGGAGTAGATGATGTTCCATTAGTTTGTTCAATTTGCATAAGGGATCTGTGGCTTGACCTCTTTACAGTCAGGCGAAAGTGAGGGCTGCGGATGCTGCAGATCAGAGTCCAGATTAGAGTGGTGCTGGAAACGCACAGCAGGTCAGGCAGCATCTGAGGAGCAGGAAAATTGACATTTTGGGCAGGAGCCCTTCATCAAGAATTCAATCAGAATTTCCTGATGAAGGGCTCCTGCTCGAAACAATTGATTTTCCTGCTCCTCGGATGCTGCCTGACCTGCTGTGCTTTTCCAGCATCACTGTAGTCTTGACTCTTTGCAGCCACCCACTATCAGCAGTCAAAGCACTGTCATGGCATTTTTGTTCAGGCTTAAGGTGTAATTTTCTGACATTGAGATTCCCCAGTAGGAACACATTCCTTGGGAGTTCACGATAGAAACCCGTGCATGGGTTGCAGTTCAATTGGACGTAAGATGGTGTGAACAGGGACTTGTGTTTCTGATCTGCTCAGATTCACCGCTGACACTAACAAATCCAAAAAACCAGTCAAACTGGACTCAACATTCTAACTCTGTTTCTCTCTCCACAGATGCTACCAAACCTGCCGAGTTTCTCCAGTATTTTCTGTTTTCATTCCAGATACCCAGCAGCTGCAGCATTTTGCTTTTAGTTAAGTCAGAAAATGCCAATTTGAATCTTCCGTGTGGACGATAGGGGAGTTCCGTCCTGCTTCCTAAACTGGCATTTAAGGAAGTGGGCAGATCAGTTTTTCCTGAAGGAGTTGCCGCTTTGTCCCGAGCTCCTTGTGAAAGGGCCTCGTGTCAGCTCTGTGGGATTGTGTGAACATCATGGGAAAGCATTTCCACAACCTGTCTGCTTTCACAGATCGACTGAAGTCAACTGTTTTCAAGTAGGAGTTAGGTATTGTTCTTAGGGCTAAAGGGATCAAAGGGAATGGAGAGAAAGCGGGAACAGGGTCTTGGGTTACATAATCAGTCATGATCATGAATGACTGATAGAGCAGGGCTCAAAGGGCTGAATGGCCTACTCCTGTTCCTAGTTTCTATGATTCACTGTAATATGCACACATTCTGCAGTAATCCAAATAAATGATAATCAGAAGGAAATAGTCATAACAAGCGGAGAGTCCATACCAAGCCCAGCATGGAGATAAAGAGGAGATTAATGGTGATAGGCCTGTCTCAACATTCAGTGTCAATGTACATTTCCTTCTATTTGTGAATAAAAACGTTTTTCAAGAAGGGCTCACATGATACCAGATTTGGTCATGTCCTGGATCTTTGAAAGAACTGAAATAATTTAATCTTCTTGAGCATTGTCTTTAGCTCTGTAATATCATTTTAACTGAAATTAAACTTCTCACAGTTCGCCTGGAGGGACAGTGTTCATTGATTGTGACAAAACGCACACACTGTATTTTTGAATGTGTCCTGGGTTAGAGTGTTGCTCGATAGGAGAGAGAGCAGTCTACCTTGACTCTTGCTTTTTAACGTCACATTTACACCAAGTCTGGATTAACCCCTTCCACCAGAAGCCGTTCTGGAGACTACGTAATGCCTACAAAGTGTAATGCTGATCTTTTCTCCTCCACTTGTTTTTGTTCGCCGGTCACTCAATTATTCTTCTGTTCTTGAGCCACTCTGACATGTCGGAACCTAACTGGACTTGGGGCAGGCTTTATGCTGAGGTACGTGAGACTGACCTTGGGAGTGACATTGACTTGCTAGCTGTCTGGGATTGCCCTTTAACCTTCAGGATTCAAAGCTGAAAATCCAGGACGTTAATGCAAGGAGCTCAAGATAAAAGAGGCAATGTGTTGTTTGAAAACGAAATAAATTCTCGCAATATTTTTGTTAGTTGGTTAGAAAAGTGAATCAGGGGGAGAAATGGCTGTTTGATGGTTGGGTTGGGGTAGGAGTGGTGTGTAGTGTGGGTCTGGATGTTCCGGAGGGGAGAGGGAGAGGTGGGGGGGGGGGTGGGCTAGATGGAGGCAAATGGTCACATAACCTGTTGGGTGGCCTGGACATCAAACTATCTGGACTGAGAGGGGTTGATAACCTGTCTATCCTATTCCGTAGGGGACTCGGAGTGCAAATGGATGGGCAGCTCTGATGTCATGATGTCACTGGACTAATAACCTCACTCGTTCCCTTTTGGGGAAAGAAATCTGCCATCCTTATCTGGTTTAGCCTCCATGTGACTCCATACCCACAGCAATGTGGTTGACTGTGAAGTGCCCTCTGGGTAATTAGGGTGGGTAATAAGTGTTGGTCTGGCCAGCGATGTCCACGTCCCTTGGAGGAACAGAGAGAGAATATCCTCTAGTGGCTACACTTCCAAACCACTTCACTGCTTTGTTGTGTACTTTTGGGGCATTTGTGAAAGGTGTGAGAGGATATTATCCAGCCTACTATCTCCAAAGGCCTCTCGCTGATTCAAAGTTCACTTTGTAGCGATTGTGAATATGTACTTACAATGGACCATGATAAAAATGAACCTTTTGAATACATTTTAAACCAACTTATTTATACATGTCATGGCTCACTCCTGGGACTGGTGGGCCTTCAATCTGGGTCTTCCATCTCGGAGGCAGGGATGGTAACACTCTGCCACAAAATTGTAAACTGATATTTACAGGCCTAAGGCCTGCTCTCAGCTGTCCTCAGAGAGGTGGATTGCTCGCCCAGTTGGAGATGTACCACGCCAGGCCTGCTCTGCTTCAATTTGCTACTAATGGCAAGTAAGAGGCAGCCAACAGTTGATAGTCCACCCTTGGCCTGTTGTTTAGGTTGACATGTGACTAATTGAAAAGAAAACCAATCCTGTTCAGTCAAAAGAATGCTGAGTGAGCTCTCTCCTCCTTTGCTGATAAAAACGAGATCAAGAAAGCCATTTCTTATTTCTAAAACAAAAGAAAACTCAATCTGTTGAGTGGCCATGTGAGAAAGAAGGATGCAAAGTCTTTCACACATTGTTAAATTCCAAGTTGCTGTCCCCAACCTTAGATTGAGTTTCGAGTCACAGAGATGTACAGCACAGACACAGATCCTTCGCTCCAACTCATCCATGCAGACCAGATATCCTAAGTTAATCTAGTCCTATTTGCCAGCACTTGGTCCATATCCATCTAAACCCTTCCTATTCATATACCCATCTAGATGCCTTTTAAATGTTGCAATTATACCAGCCTCCTCCACTTCCTCTGTCAGCTCATTCCATACACGCACCACCCTCTGCATGAAAACATTGCCCCCCCAGGTCCCTTTTAAATCTTTCCCCTCTCACACTGAACCTATACGCTCTAGTTCTGAACTCCCCCACCCCAGGGAAAAGACCTTGTCAATTCATCCTATCCATGCCCCTCGTGATTTTATAACCTATAAGGTTACCCCTCAGTCTCTGGAACTCCAGGGAAAATAGCTCCAGCCTATTCAACCTCATTCTATAGCGCAGACCCTCCAACCCTGGCAATATACTCGTAAATCTTTTCTGAACCCTCTCAAGTTTAACAACATCCTTCCTATAGGCGGGAGACCAGAATTGGAGAAAGTATTCTAATAGTGACCTAACCAATGTCCTGTACAGCCGCAACATGACCTCCCAACTCCTAAACTCAATGCACTAACCAATAAAGGCAACCATACTAAACACCTTCTTCACTATCCTATCGACCTGCAACTCCACTTTAAATTATGAACCTGCACTCCAAGGTCTCTTTCATCAGCAACACTCCCCAGGACCTTCCTCTTAAGGAAGAATTTCCCCTCATTTCAGTGTAAATGGGCAACCACTAATCCTTCGAATGTGGGCTGGATTCTCTCCGTGATGCAAAGACTGTGTACGCCTTTGAAAGTGGTGTACCGGTCCCTGTAAGATGGAAGGCCGGCAGTGTAAGATAAGGCAGCCGCTCAGTTAGAATTTAATGCCCAAAGCCTGATGCTACAACCTTTGGGCTGACGTACAGTGAAATGAGTGGCCGTTCTGAACAGGGGTGATTGTTAATGACTGGGAAGAAGCAACAAAAAAAAGTAAGAGATTTCTAAAAGGGCGGCACAGTGGTTAGCACTGCTGCCTCACAGTGCCAGAGATCCAGGTTCAATTCCCGCCTCAGGCAACTGTTTGTGTGGAATTTGCACAATTCTCCCCGTGTCTGTGTGGGTTTCCTCTGGGTGCTCCACTTTCCTCCCACAGTCCAGGTGGAGGTTAGGTGAATTGGTCATGCTAAATTGCCCGTAGTGTTAGGTGAAGAGGTAAACGTAGGGGAATGGGTCCTCAGAACTGCCGAGCAGAAACTGATCGCCAAGCTCCTTACTCATGACTATGGCCTCAACTGTGATCTTGTATCCATGTTGCGCTATGTGTAACCCCCACCACACTGTTCTGTATCTGTAAAATCTTCCTTACTGTCCTGTTTTGACACCATCACCTTGATAACTTATTATAATCTCTCTAATTTGTACAGTTTTGGAATGCAACTCTTATACCTGTCATATTATTCCAGTCATTTGATTTGTCTCCAAGCACCACATTATTTTTAATTTTTTGAAATTATCTCTCTGCCTCATTTAATCAGATTATCGGTCATCCCCTCACTTGTTATTCAGCTGTTGACACTTTACTCACATCGTTTGACACTTTTGATCGCCTGCAAAGACTTATTATTCAACATTCCACTCGCACCATTTGTATGATCTTTTGATCTCTTCACCTATAAATTCTGTGTCTGTCTGTTTTTCTCTCTCACTTCACCTAATAAAGGGGCTTCGCTCAAAAAGCTTGTGATTTCAAATAATTCTGTTGAACTATAACCTGGTGTCATGTGACTTCTGACTTTGTCAACCCAAGTCCAACACTGGCACCTCCACATCATAAATTGTAGAGTGTTGAGGTTCAAGCACTGGTCACTGTGGCACACCACTTGTGACATCCTACCAGGACCCACTTATGCCTCCTTTCAGTTTCCTCCTTTCTGATTCTTCCTAATCTGCTATCTGTGCAAAATGTTACCCCCTACCTCATGAGTTTCTATTCTCTGCAATAACTTTTGCTGTAGTGCCTTATTAAATGCCTCCTGGAACTCAAATGCAATGCTGTATATCCCATTGGTTTCCCTGTTATCTACAGCACAAGTTGAACTCCAATAAATTAGTTAAATATGATTTCCCTTTGACAAACCATGTTGAGGAGAAAGTGAGGTCTGCAGATGCTGGAGATCAGAGCTGAAAATGTGTTGCTGGAAAAGCGCAGCAGGTCAGGCAGCATCCAAGGAACAGGAAATTCGACGTTTCGGGCATAAGCCCTTCATCAGGAAACAGATGAAGGGCTTATGCCTGAAATGTCGAATTTCCTGTTCCTTGGATGCTGCCTGACCTGCTGCGCTTTTCCAGCAACACATTTTCAGCACAAACCATGTTGACTCTACCTGATTATCTTGAATTTACCTCAGGGTGCTGTTATAAAATCTTTACTAGCTTCTGACATTTTTCCTGTGACATATGTTAAGGTAACTGACCTGTAATTTTCCATTTTCTGTCTCACTTTTTGAATCAAAGCTATATTTGTGATTTTCCAATCAAAAGAAACCTTCCTCAAAACTAAAGAGTCATGGAAAATTAAAACCAATAAATCAGTTCTCTCATTAGTAACTTCTGTTTAAGAATCTAGGATGAAATCCATCAAGTTCTGGCAACCTGTCAACTTGTAGTTCCAACAACACCTCCCCGGTCATTGCAATTTTCTTGAGTTCCTTCCTACTTTTCATTTCCTGATTTGCAGCTATTTCCAGATTGCTGCTTGTATTCTCTCTACCAACGATTGATGCAAAATATCTGCTCAGTCCATCTGCTATTCATCCTCCATTACAAATTCCCTAAACTTATTTCCATTAGAGCCAACACCTTACCTTGTTAAATATTTTTAAAATAACTGAAGAAATTTCTCCTATAAGCTTTTACATTTTCTCTCATCCTCTAGTTGCTAATAAGATTGTTAAAACATTGGTTTCAATTTTCCACAACTTGTTAAATTTGGGGAAGTTTCCCTTAGATTGGAAAATAGCTAAGGAAACTCATCCTCTAATTTTTGGCACTTTACCATTCTTTTAGTAATCTTTTGCTTTCTTTATATTCAGTCTAATGTTCTGATCTGCCACCTATATTGCACACTGGGGCAGCACAGTGGCTCAGTGGTTAGCGCTGCTGCCTCTCAGCACAAGCGACCTGGGTTCAATTCCAACTTCTAGTGACCGTCTATGTGGAGTTTGTACTTTCTCTCCACCTCTGTGTGGAGTTTGTACATTCTCTCCTGTCTGTGTGGGTTTCCTCCACAATCCAAAGATGTGCAGGTTAGTCCAAAGATGTGCTAAATTGCCTATTGTGTCCAAGGATTTGTAGGCTAGGTGGATTAGCCATTCGAAATGCTGGGTTATGGGGATAAAGGAGGGGGATGTGTCGAGGAAGAATGCTCTTTGGAGGGTCAGTGTAGACTCGATGGGCCGAATGGCTTGCTTCCACATTGTAGGGATTCTATGATTATGTGTCTTTTCTTTGAATTTGATACTATCTATGACTTTTTTAGTTAACCACAGATGATGGGTCCGTCCCTTAGAATTTTTGGAATTTTGCACTTTCTAAAATATCCCCTTAAATGTTTGTGATTGCACCTCAATTGATCTATCACTTAACCTAAATTGCCAGTTCACTTTCACTAGCTCTGCTTACATGCTCTCAAAATTGCCTTTGTTTAAATTCAACATAGTAGTTATCGACCCACACTTCTGTCCCTTAAACTGTATGTAAGATTCAATCATATTGTTTTCACAGGTACCCAGAGTCGCTTTCACGGAGGTTAGTCATTAATCCCATCTCACCGGTGAAAATCAAGTCTAGTATAGCATGCTATCTGTAATAAAATAAAGCAAACAACTGCAGATCCTGAAAATCTGAAACAAAAACAGAAATCGTTGGCAAAACTCAGTAGGTCTGGCGATGTCCGTGGGAGAAAGAAGAGTTAGTGTTTTAAGGTCATGCCACACTTGGAGTATTGTGTACAGCTCTGGTCACCGCATTATAGGAAAGATGTGGAAGCTTTGGAAAGGGTACAGAGGAGACTTACCAGGATGTTGCCTGGTATGGAGGGAAGGTCTTAAGAGGAAAGACTGAGGGGCCTCACGTTGTTTTCGTTAGAAAGAAGAAGGTTGAGAGGTGACTTAATTGAGATATATAAGATAATCAGAGGGTTAGATAGGGTGGACAATGAGAGCCTTTTTCCTCGGGTGGTGATGGCTGGCACACAGGGACATAGCTTTAAATTGAGGAGTGATAGATTACAGGACAGATGTCAGAGGAAGTTTCTTTATTCAGAGTAGTAGGGGTGTGGCACGGCCTGACTGCAACAGTAATAAACTCACCAACTTTAAGAGTATTTAAATAGGCATTGGATAGACATATGGATGAAAATGGAATAGTGTGGTTAGATGAACTTCAGATTGATTTCACAGGTCGGCGTAACATTGATGGTCGAAAGGCCTGTACTGTGCTGTAATGTTCTATGATCTAAGTGCAATGACTCTACATCAGAACTGATAGGAGCTCGAAAACCATTGTATCTATGCTGATGACGAGGTTGGGGGAATAAAGGAACATAGGTGGAAACAGAACCCAGAAAGATATGAAACGGGTAAACAAAGGGATTGTAGTCTGCTCTGTGGTTGGTGCCATAACATGCTGGTCTAAGAAACTGTCCTGAAAACATTTTCAATGAATTCCTCATCCAGATGACTTTTTCCCATCTAAGTTTTCCCTATTGCCTGGGATTCAAAATGCCTTTGAGATACTTCTTAAAACCTACCTCTTTGACCCTGCTTTCTGAATATCTCTTTGTCTGACTCATATTCTTTATAAAGCTTTGGGATTTTTTTAGTGCACAAAAGTGATTATATCACTGTAAATTGTTCTGTCATTGATACAGCATAATGTAGATTCCAAATTCAGTGTTACATTCCAAGAAAGGACAGACTCATGTTGTAATGAAAAACGTCTTGACGTCCAATACGTGTGCAGTCTTTCAGCACATTAGCTTGTGGGAGATCCTGGATTCAATATGGGAACAAGCTCTGGTGTGTGACTTCCTTTTTCAATGGTGTGTGGAGGTGCCGGTGTTGGACTAAGTTCAAAATCACACAACACCATATTCTGAAAGAGCAGCGTTCTGAAAGCTAGTAGTACCACCTGAACCTATTGGACTATAACCTGGTGTTGTGTGATTTTTAACTTTGTCCTCTTATCAGATTAGCTGTGAAGTCAGGATCTTGTGGTGCACTGATAGTGTGGTTCTGAGTTAAAGGCCCGAGTTCAAGTACCACCTGCATCTGAGGTGTATTGGCACACTTCTGGATAGAGTGATTAAAGTAGCTGTAAAACATCATTTCCTATATTTAATGTATTAGACAAGGTGATGTTTCAAATGAGTACAGGGGTAACGCAAGCTATTGGAGATGCTGCTTTCAGGTAGGATAACTATGAACACTATTGGATTATTTCCATTGTGTTGTACAGTGATTGTTACAGTGTATGCACACAGAGCAGCCATTTTGTATGCAGCAAGATCCCTCAAACAGCCATAAGTAGCTATTATAAGTTTGAAGTACCAATCTAAATTATGTGTTGAGCACAGGATGGTGGTCTTGAACCCACAGCCTAATTGCTGAAAGAGGTGTACTGAGACAAACATTTTAAAACGATTTTCCTATGTTAAAATAGTCACAAAAATACTTTGTTGGCTGCTGCTATGTTAATCTTTCCAAGTCAGGAGGTGAGTGTCTTGGGGATGGGGGTGATGACTTCCACTTGCTCCAAGCCAGCATCCCCCAACCAGATTTGGAAATATATCGCTGCTCCTTCGGTGCCACTGGGTCAAAAATCCTGCAATTCACTCCCCAATGACACAAAGGCAGCTCACCACCACCCCCTCAAGGGCAACTAGGGGTGAGCAGTAAATACTGACCCAGCCAGCGATTAAAAAATGAGGTCTGCAGATGCTGGAGATCACAGCTGCAAATGTGTTGCTTGTCAAAGCACAGCAGGCCAGGCAGCATCTCAGGAATAGAGAATTCGACATTTCGAGCATAAGCCCTTCATCAGGAATAAGAGAGAGTAGCCAAGCAGGCTAAGATAAAAGGTAGGGAGGAGGGACTAGGGGGAGGGGCGATGGAGGTGGGATAGGTGGAAGGAGGTCAAGGTGAGGGTGATAGGCCGGAGTGGGGTGGGGGCGGAGAGGTCAGGAAGAGGATTGCAGATTAGGAGGGCGGTGCTGAGTTGAGGGAACCGACTGAGACAAGGTGGGGGGAGTGGAAATGAGGAAACTGGAGAAATCTGAATTCATACCTTGTGGTTGGAGGGTTCCCAGGCGGAAGATGAGGCGCTCCTCCTCCAGCCGTCGTGTTGTTATGTTCTGCCGGTGGAGGAGTCCAAGGACCTGCATGTCCTCGGTGGAGTGGGAGGGAGAGTTAAAGTGTTGAGCCACGGGGTGATTGGGTTGGTTGGTTCGGGCGGCCCAGAGGTGTTCTCTGAAGCGTTCCACCAGCGATGCCCACATCTCGTGAAAACACTTTTCGAAAAGTATTTTAGGGCATTAGTGGTATAATGAAGTAGCGGCTATTGTAGTTAAGTGTCGTGATGTGCCCTGAACGACAGGAGATCCATCCAAGTAAGTGGAGAAAGTGTTGATGAATGTAGGTGGAGTGCTTGAATACTCTGAAAAGCATTGGCACCAGCTGGGACCTCTGAAGGTTCCGACAACCCATTTGTCTCCTCTGTGTAGAGACAGTCAGAGATTGAGGGCTGTGGGCACTGTATGTGCAGACTGCCTTCCAGCAGCATTTCAGCCATTTCATATTCATCACAGGCTGGCCACCTGGGTTATAGTCAAAGAGCATACAATTTGTTTTATTTTCCTGTCGTCCAGCCAACTATTGTGGACCTCTTGGATGTGATCCTCCAGCTAACAGGGATGTTAGTGCTGAGAGTTTGCTCCATTCAGTTATAGGTTTGTAGAGTGCTGGTGTTAACCAGGTCACACTCAATGCAGCAGCAAACTGCTCCAAACTGACCTTACTACCAAAAGCTCGCCATTCGTTAACCTTGTTTCTACTGTTATAACTAGTAGTGCAGTTAGTTCCTGACGTTATTAGATGGCGATGTCTTCGTTTCTGGGCCTAGTCATATGAAGACCCCTGGGCTCAGTGAGTTGAATAGAGTCAGGTGTGGTGAACTGAAATAACCCTGAAGAAGGGTTCCACCCAAAACGTTCACTTCTTCACCACCTGATGCTGCCTTGGCTGTGTTCTTCCAGCCTCCTGCATGTCTACCTAGAAATACTGTAACTATAAGCCAACCTCCTATCCATGTAAGAGAATGATTTGCTATAACTATGAACCTTCCCCTTTTCTATACAATCATTCTTTATACATTACAGACAGCTAAAATGGATACAGGGAAACATCTCATCACTGAGTTATGTTTGGCAAGGACCCCTTTCCCCATGGTCCTTCCACATTGCCAGTGAATATGAAACTTTAAGAAGCGATCTGCCTGGCACATTCTGTTCAGTGAAATCCCAAAGTTGAGGAAATGGAAATAAATCCTCTGACGATTATGTTCACATTGGCGAGTGGCACGAATGATTGTGGGAGTATGGTTTTAACTGGCTAGAACGCTTAGCCAACATCCAGCATTGGATGAGCAAATAAGTCCTCCAAATAAATATTGGGAAGACTAATTCCATTGTTTCCAATGCTCATTCCCAAAGCCTGATCCATATTGACTGACTCCACCACTCTCCCAGGCCCCCAGTCTGAGGTGAGGCTAGTCTGTACAACACCGTAAATGACAGAAAACTTCGAACACGTCCTTTGGCTCTGTCTTTATAGAACAGGTATGTTAGGGAACCAAGTGACCAGTGAGAGGGCAGAACTGAAAGAAACCAGTATTCTTGGGAAAATGGTGCTGGGAAAATTGATGAGTTAAAGCTGACGAATCGTAAAGACGTGATAATCTACATTCCAAAGTGCTAAAGGATATAATGGATGGATTGGTGGTCATCTTCCAAAATTCTACAGATTGGTGTGAAATTTAAGAAAGCTGGGAGAGAAAAACAGAACAGCGTTACAAACTAGTTTGTCTGATATCAGTAGTGAGGAAAATGCTAGAGTCCATTGCAAAAGGAGTGATAAAAACAATGACTGCAGATGCTGGAAACCAGATTCTGGATTAGAGGGGTGCTGGAAGAGCACAGCAGTTCAGGCAGCATCCGAGGAGCAGGAAAAGCATCGTTTTGGGCAAAAGCCCTTCATCAGAAATAGAGGCAGAGTGCCTGGAGGGTGGAGAGATAAATGAGAGGGGGTGGGGAGAAAGTGGCATAGAGTACAATAAGTGAATGGAGGTGTGGGTGGGGATGAAGATGATAGGTCAGGGAGGAAGGTGAGGGAAGGTAGCAAAGAGTACAGTGGGTGAATGGGGGTGGGATGAAGGTGATAGGTCAAAGAGGAGGGTGGAGTGGATAGGTGGAAAGGAAGATAGGTAGGACAAGTCATGGGGACAGTGCTGAGTTGGAAGTTTGGAACTGGGGTGAGGTGGAGGAAGGGGAAATGAGGAAACCGGTGAAGTCCACATTGATGCCTGGGGTTGAAGTGTTCTGAGGCGGAAGATGAGGCATTCTTCCTCCAGGCATCAGATGATGAGGGAGCAGTGGTGAAGGAGGCCCAGAACCTCCATGTCCTCGGCTGAGTGGGAGGGGGAGTTGAAATGTTGGGCCACGGGGTGGTGTGGTTGATTGGTGCAGGTATCATGGAGATGTCCCCTCAAGCGCTCTGCTAGGAGGCGTCCAGTCTCCCCAATGTAGAGAAGACCGCATCGAGAGCAACGGATACAATAAAGATATTGGTGGATGTGCATGTAAAACTTTGATGGATGTTGAAGGCTCCTTTAGGGCCTTGGATGGAGGTGAGGGAAAGCTGCGGGCACAGGTTTTGCAATTCCTGCGGTAGCAGGGGAAGGTGCCAGGACGGGAGAGTGTGTTGTTGGGGGGCATGGACCTGACCAGGTAGTCACAGAGGGAATGGTCTTTGCGGAAGGCGGAAAGGGGTGGGAAGGGAAATATATCCCTGGTGGTGGGGTCCGTTTGGAGGTGGCGGAAATGTTGGCGGATGATTTGGTTTATGCAAAGGTTGGTAGGGTGGAAGGTGAGCACCGGGGGGGGTCTATCCTTGTTACGGTTGGGGGGGGTGGGGTCTGAGGATGGAGGTGCGGGATGTGGATGAGATGCGTTGGGGGACATCTTTAACCACGTGGGAAGGAAAATTGTGGTCTCTAAAGAAGGAGGCCATCTGGTGTGTTCTATGGTAGAACTGGTCCGCCTGGGAGCAGATACAGCAGATGCGGAGGAATTGGGAATACGGGATGGCATTTTTGCAGGAGGTAGGGTGGGAAGAGGTGTAATCCAGGTAGCTGTGGGAGTCGGTGGGTTTGTAAAAAATTGTCGGTGTCAAGTCGGTCGTGATTAATGGAGATGGAGAGGTCCAGGAAGGGGAGGGAGGTGTCAGAGATGGTCTAGGTAAATTTAAGGTGAGGGTGGAATGTGTTGGTGAAGTTGATGAATTGCTTAATCTCCTCGCGGGAGCAAAAGGTGGTGCCAATGCAGTCATCAATGTAGCGGAGGAAGAGGTGGGGAGTAGTGCCAGTGTAACTACGGAAGATCGACTGTTCTACGTAGCCAACAAAGAGACAGGCATAGCTGGGACCCCATATGGGTACCCATGGCTGCCCCTTTGGTCTGGAAGTGATAGCAGTAAATGGAGTGATAGTAGAATATTTAGAAAGCATTAATAGAAATGGCCAAAGCCAGCATGAGCAAATGAAATGCAAATCATCTTGAACCAATCTAATGGAGTTTTTGGAGGCTGTAACTAGAAGAATTGATTAGGGAGAACCAGTGGATGAGGAGTATTTAGATTTTTCAGAAGGCTTTTCATAACATCTCTCACAAGGTTAATGGGGAAAATTAATCATGTGGAATAGGGGTAATATATTTGTATGGACTGTGATTGCCTGACAGACAGGAAACAGAGCAGGAATAAATGAGACTGATTTATAGACTGTGACTAAAGGGCTGCTGTGATCCTCAGTGTTGGTCCCCAGCTATTCACAATACAGGTAGTTCTCCTATAACATCGTCATTGTGTTCCAGCAAAACCTTGCTGAATAGAAATAATGGGACCTATGGGAAAGCTGGGGTTAGGGGCAGACCAGCAACAAAACAAATCTCACAATCACTCAAAAATCACCCAAAAGTCTAACACAAAGTTTGGCACTGCCGAATCATATTTATTGACAAAACAAAAAGTAAATTTAACACAGTACATTTAAAAAATATAAGAAAGTTGCTCTCTGTACAGTAGCTCTCACAGCTGCTCTGACTGTAGCTGACATCGGCACATGCTGGACAGCACAAAGACTGACGCTGACATTGTGCATGTGCAGAACAAAGCTGACATCAGCACAAGCACAGGATGGAGCTGACATCAACACATGTGGAGAACAAAGTACATGAACCGATTCCCGCTGGAATCACGCTATTGCGAACGGAGGTAAGCCTTCTCCAAAATACTACTCCCTAATTCTTCAGTGACATTACAGCCAAATTGAGCTTCTGAAGCACATGATATCCCAGAACGACCTGTATATGTAAATGAGCTGGTTGAGGGAACTAATTGCACCATTTTCAGGTTTGCTGATGACACAGAACTGTGTGGGATTGAGTTATGAAGAAGATGCAAGGAGGCTTCATAGTGATTTAGACAAGTTGAGTAAGTAGATAAAGACATGGCAGATGTACAATGTGGTTAAATATGAAGTTATACATTTCAGTGTAAATGTAAATAAATGACACATAGGGAAGTGTGGATGTACAAAGGGATGTCAGTGTCCTCATAAGCCAATCAGTGAAAGTAAACAGGCAGGTACAGCAAGCAATTAGGAAGGCAAATGATATATTGACTTTCATTGCAAAAGAACTAGAGTCATTGAGTTGTACAGCATAGAAACAGATCCTTCAGTCCAACTAGCCCACACCAACCATGTTCCCAGACCAAACTAGTTCCACGTCCGTTTGGCCCATCTCCCTCCAAACCTTTCCAATTCTTCCACTACTTCCTCTGGCAGTTCATTCCACTCTCTGTGGAAAGAAAAAAAGTTGCCCCTCGGGTCCTTTTTAAATCTTTCTCCTCTCGCCCTAAACATACGACCCCTGGTTTTGAAATCCCCCACCCTTAGGAAAAGACACTTACCATTCACCTTATCCATGCCCTTCATGATCTTATAAACATCTATAGGGTCACCCCTCAACCTCCTACGCTTCAATGTAAGATGTCCCAGCAAATCCTGTCTATCTTTATAACTCCAACCTTTCATTTCCAGCAAGCTCCTAGGTTTGACTTACAGACGTTATGTAGGGCCTTGGTGAGACCACACTAGGAATATGGATTAGAGTGGTGCTGGAAAAGCACAGCAGGTCAGGCAGCATCCGAGGAGCAGGAAAATTGATGTTTCGGGCAAAAGCCCTTCATCAGGAATATTCCTGTTCCTCGGATGCTGCCTGACCTGCTGTGCTTTTCCAGCACCACTCTAATCTAGACTCTGGTTTCCAGCATCTGCAGTCCTTGTTTTTACCAAACTAGGAGTATTGTGTGTAGGTCTGTTCTCCCAACCTAAGAAAGGATATTCTTGCCATAAAGCAGTCCAGTGGTAGATTGTTAGTATGATGCTACGGTTGGCAGGACTGTCCTGTGAGGAGAGATTGTTTTGACTGGGCCTTTATTCAGTAGAGATTAGACAGAAAGAGGGAATCTGACTGGAGTGAAATACATTTTAATAGGTTGGACAGACCAGATGCAGAGAGGATGTTTATTCTGTGGAGTCTAGACCCAGGGGACACAGTCTCAGGATACAGGGTAGGCCGTTTCACACTGAGATGAGAAAACAATTCTTCACTTAATGAGTACTGAGTCTGTGCAATTCTCTCCCACAGAAGACTGTGGGAGCCAAGTCACTGAATATATTCAAGGAAGAGATTACATAGAACATTACAGCGCAGTACAGGCCCTTCGGCCCTCGATGTTGCGCCGCCCTGTCATACTAATCTGAAGCCCATCCCATTTACACTATTCCATTTACGTCCATATGCCTGTCCAATGACGACTTAAATGCACTTAAACTTGGCGATTCTACTACCATTGCAGGCAAAGCATTCCATACCCTTACTACTCTCTGAGTAAAGAAACTACCTCTGACATCTGTCCTATATCTATCATCCCTCACTTTAAAGTTGTGTCCCCTCGTGTTTGCCGTCACCATGCTTGGAAAAAGGCTCTCCCTGTCCACACTATCTAACCCTCTGATTATCTTGTATGTCTCTATGAAGTCACCTCTCAACCTTCTTCTCTCTAATGAGAACAGCCTCAAAGCCCTCAGCCTTTCCTCGTAAGACATTCCTACCATACCAGGCAACGTCCTAGTAAATCTCCTCTGCACCCTTTCCAAAGCTTCCACATCCTCCTTATAATGCGGTGACCAGAACTGTACATAATACTCCAAGTGTGGCCATACCAGAGCTTTGTACAGCTGCAGCATAACCTCTTGGTTCCGGAACTCAATCCCTCAATTAATAATGTTTTAGATTTAAAAGTATCAAAGGGTATCAGGAGAAAGCAGGAATATGACACGGAGAAACACAACCATATTGAATGACAGAGCAGGCTCAAAGGGCTGAATGGCCTACTTCTCCTTGTAGTTTTTGACACTTTTTAAAATTGACCTCTTTTAAAGGTTTTGGCCAGCTGACATACTAAACACATCGGAGGGTGGTTCTGAATCCAGCTGTGATACCTGCAGCCCAGCATAACGCCTGCGTAACTGAGACCAGCACCAACCCACTGATTCTAGCCCTTCTCACCATACTGTGGACAATAAATTCATTTTGATTTGCAAATTAAAATAAATGAGAGCAAGTTGATACCTGTGTGTTCAATGAATGTTTGATAACATCAGTGATGTTGATGGCTATCTCCGTATCATTTTCAAAATGTGAAAAATAGACAGGTACTTCATCATTCCTTTTGTATTAAATCAAAGTCTAGGGTAAAAGGTGCACAGAATACAGCTAACATTCCAGTCATCTACACAATAGGCGCTGCTGACACAGACTCACTTCACCCATTGTTAGTAGATTTATGAAGACTGGTGAAAAGTTGTTCTTTGTTTGAAGAATGAAGGAGGAGCTTTCTGGCTCTGAATTCTAAAAGGATTTAAGTGTTCCATTGCGATTATTGAGGGAGGTATGTATGATTACTGTAAATGCACAGAGCAACCTTAATTATTAACTAACTCAATGGAATTGCTTGGCAGACAACAGTGACAGCTATTCAGCATGTTATATTTATTCCACTTGAACTTGTTTTTTTTTGAGTTAGGCTTTGTGCAAAATAAACACAAATGTTGTTATCCACTTCCCATCAATACGGGCTTGAAGAGATTTAAATCAGAAACTTTGATGCTTATTGGCAACATGTCTTGTTGTTGTCTTTGTTTTATAGAGGTCATTTAACCCACTTCACTAAGCTCTGAGCAGGGAGGTGTAGGAACGCAGTAGATCATTTCCATAGGGTATGGATGCATTTAAGGGAGAGTAAGATAAACACGCAAGACAAGAGTCGCAATGCGGCTGGATGAAGAGGGGTGGGAGGAAGCTAGTCTGGCCTGTTGAGTTGAATGGCCTCTTGCTGTACTGTAAAATGTTTCTCAGTATCTCTGTCTTGCACCACTGCTTAAATTCTTAAGAATGTTCGAACATTTCATTGCAATGGATATATCTGGAGGACAATAATAATGGGAGAAGTTTTCAACATGTCTCTTTTAGCTGGCACGTGTCGATGAAACCTCTTTAATTGGAGCTAAGATAGACGCAATCAACTTTCACATCGTCATTCCAATATTTGTTATGTAGAGCACTGTATATATTGACTGCTGTACTAATAGGAGAAAATGAGGACTGCAGATGCTGGAGATCAGAGCTGAAAAATGTGTTGCTGGAAAAGCGCAGCAGGTCAGGCAGCATCCAAGGAGCAGAGGAATCGATGTTTTGGGCTTCAAGTATATCAGTCAAACACTCTTCATATGTTCACGTCTTCTTGGGCCTCAGAGTAAGGCCATTTCTGACCACTCATTGTCCTGTGGTAGGTAGTGCATGCTTTGTGAGGGAGTTTTGATAGAAGTGATTCGCTGTCTGAAAGTTCAGCTGGTCCTGTAACTGTGTTGCAGAAAATCATAAGAAATAGGAGCAAGAATGGGTCATTCAGCCCTTCAACACCACCCTGCTGTTCACCAAGTCTTCTATTTCACTTTCACATGCTGCACTATTCCCAAATGCCTGAATTTCCTTTGCACACAAAATCGATCATCTTCTCTCTCAAATATACCCCATGACTGAGTTAACCACGGCTGGCTACGAGAGAGAATTCTGAAGATTCACAACCACTTAAGTGAAGAAATTTTTCTTAACTCAATTACATAAATAATTTAATTATTTAGAACAGGGAGGCAGAGAGGAAGCCAGTAATTATAGACCAGTCAGCCTGACATTGGTAGTGGGGAAAATGATAGAATCCATTATAAAAGATTTAATAACAGAACACTTGGAAACAGTGACAGGATTGGACAGAGTCAGCATGAATTTACGAAAGGACAATTATGTTTAACAAATCAATTACAATCCTTTGAGGATAGAACAGTAGAGTTGGTCAGGGAGAGCCAGTCAGTGTGGCTCATGTAGACTTTCTGAAGCTTTTGATAAGATCCCATACAAGGGAGGAACGTATAAAATTAAAGCATGTGGAATTGAGGCTAGTGTACTGACATAGATAGCTGAAAATGTGTTGCTGGAAAAGCGCAGCAGGTCATGCAGCATCCAAGGAACAGGAAATTCGACGTTTCGGGCATAAGCCCTTCATCAGGAATGAGGAAAGTTGTCCAGCAGGCTAAGATAAAAGGTAGGGAGGAGGGACTTGGGGGAGGGGCGATGGAGATGTGATAGGTGGAAGGAGGTCAAGGTGAGGGTGATAGGCCGGAGTGGGGTGGGGGCGGAGAGGTCAGGAAGAAGATTGCAGGTTAGGAGGGCGGTGCTGAGTTCGAGGGAATCGACTGAGACAAGGTGGGGGGAGGGGAAATGAGGAAACTGGAGAAATCTGAGTTCATCCCTTGTGGTTGGAGGGTTCCCAGGCGGAAGGTGAGGCGCTCTTCCTCCAACTGTCGTGTTGTTATGTTCTGGCGATGGAGGAGTCCAAGGACCTGAATGTCCTTGGTGGAGTGGGAGGGGGAGTTAAAGTGTTGAGCCACGGGGTGGTTGGGTTGGTTGGGTGTCCCAGAGGTGTTCTCTGAAGCGTTCCGCAAGTAGGTGGCCTGTCTCCCCAATATAGAGGAGGCCACATCGGGTGCAGCGGATGCAATAGATGATGTGTATGGAGGTGCAGGTGAATTTGTGGCGGATATGGAAGGATCGATAGAGAGCTGATTGACAAACAGCAAACAAAATAGGAATAAATGGATCTTCTTCTGAGTGGTAGGCAGTGACTAGTGGCACACCACAAGGATGCTTGGGATTCAGGTGAGGGAACTAAATGTAATGTTTCCAAATTTGCAGCTGACACAAAGCTGGGTGGGAGGGTGAACTATAAGGAGGATGCAGAGATATTTCAGTGTGATTTAGACAAGCTGAGGGAGTGAGCAAATGCATAGCAAACGAAGTACAATGTGGATAAATGCAAGGTGACTCATTTTGGTTGCAAAAACAGGAAGGCAGTTAATTGTCTGAATGACAATGATTGAGAAAGGGAAATGTGCAACAAGACCTTGGTGTCTCCATACACCAGTCACTGAAAGTGAGCATGCAGGTGCAGCAGGCATTAAGAAAGCAAATGGCATGTTGGCTTTCATAGTGAGAGGGTTCAAATACAGGAGCTGGAGTATCTTGAGGCAGTTGTATAGGGCCTTGGTGAGACCACATCTGGAGTACTTGGTCTCCTTATCTGAGGAAGGATATTCTGGATATGGGGATAATGAAACCAAGGTTTACCACATTGATGATAGAACTGATGTAAGAAGAGAGAGTATATCAGTTTGAACTACATTCAGTGAAGTTCAGAAGAATAAGGAGGGATCTCTTAGAATCTTATACAGTAGCAAACAGGCAATGGCCAAGTGGTATTATCGTCAGATTATCAACCCAGGGATGCAGTGTTCTGGGGATGTGAGTTTGAATCCTGCCATGGCAGCTGGTGGAATTTGAATTCAATAACAATCTGGTATTTAAAGTCTAATACTGACTGCAAATCAGTTGCTAACTGTTAGGAAAAAAACCCATCTGGCTCACTAACACCCTTCTGGGAAGGAAATCTACCATCTTTACCTGGTCTGGCTCCATGTGACACCAGACCCACAACACTGCGGTTCACTCTTAACTATTGCAAATGGATGGAACACAAGTAAAATAGTGCTGAAGACAAGCTTTTGTCCAAGCTGAATGTCAGTCACCTTTAACTGGTGCATCCTCCATAGCAATGCCTCTGCCAGTGTCGTCCCATTTTCCACCTCTGAAGCAAAATGCTCAGAGAACAGTATAGTTTTACCTCCTCCACCTTTATTCAGGGCCCTGGATGGAGAGAGATCAATTGCCCACGTGTACAGGGATATGAGTTCACTGTCTTCTCTGGAACAGCAGTTTCTTAATGAGCTATATAGTAATTTTACAGGGAGAAGCATCCAGACAAGGCAACATACATGTTAATTGGGTGACTATTACAATCAACGAGTATCAATAGCAGAGATCAAGCTCTTTACTGTTATACAATAAATGTTCTAAACCTTGTCAACTGGATTCATACAATGGATACTTTTCCCCTTGTTAGCTGACCTTGCATACTAAATGCTTCAAATATTGTTAAATAGCTCTACATAATGACTGCTTTTCCACCTTATTAGCCATTACCCTTGCCTTCAGCACCCCACTGTTAACTGTAAGTTCTTATCTAATCTGAGTCATGCTCAGCTGAACCTCTTGTTTAATAAAACTCAGAAATTAACTCTTTCCCTGTCCGATACAGATTCTCACCAGAGTTCACTTGCCAACTACTGTCTTCTCATACAGTATAAATGTTGTTTTCTATTCACTGTGGTATTTTTGTGAAATGTCCTGATGAGTGCAAGATAAAAAGTTTTGACAACATGTGCCTTTATCAGCAAGACTCCAATTCTGTTTGTTCCAATGACTACAAGTTACTGCAGAATACAGATAAGCATTCATTCCAAACATTGTTTTGCATCAAGCTTCAGAAACTGTGGCAGGCAAAATAACATGGAAAGGAAGATATTAGATACAGTCATCAGAATCTGGTTTAGCCTTACGTTGTTCATCTAGACTCTTCTAACATGGCTTTCTCTGTGACTCTTATATGACCCCTGGTCTCTTCACTTAGCGATGTTTCCAGGTTGGTGTGTGCAAGTTTTCATGGTTTTTCATTGTGAAACCATTTCTTCACCATATGTGGCAGATTGTGTTCTGTCACCTTTTCATATCCTTCATTTTGGTTGGGTTGCCAGGCTGGTGAATGAACTTCAAGAGCACTCCCTGCTAAAATGCCAGATGTTTGCTTGGCCTTTCCACTTTAGATTTTTAACCAGCGAGTTTGGTGAATGAAACAGTTTGCCTGTCCAAGGGATCCTTTCTTGATTATTAAATTTATGAATATCACGGTTGTACCTGAGAGCAAGTTGATCAGTTCCCAGTAGAAGTCACACTACCGACTGATTCTTGCTGCAGGTAATGGTGTTGTGTGTCAGGAAGTAAAATTTACTCCATTTGTCGCTGATAAGAACAGCACATAGGGATTCACCAGCTCTTGTCTACAAATTGTCCAAGTAAGAAAAAAAACTGCATTTCTGCAAAAGTTAAAGATTATCTTAAGGTATCCTCGTGTCACCATAACAGTGTGAGGATAAAGTTAATAAATGCATTTGGAAGCTGTTGAGCAAAGTGGAATCCTTTCCCTGGGAAATGGTCTGTGAGCTGCTGCAAATTGCACTTGGAAATAAAATGCCTTATTGACCCCAGCCCTCAGTGTGCCGCATTTCTCCCTGACATGTGTTTAATGGTACCAGTTCTCATCTCCTGAGGCAATTACTTTGATATTTGATGTACATGTGGCACCAACATACGTGTGAAAAACGGCTGAAGTAGTTAACTTATAGCACCTTCCATAGATTGATCCTGTTGAAGAATTGCAGAACTCATCCATGGTGTGCAGAAGTGAGGTAGGATTCCTTTTGTATACCAGCAGGAAATTGTCGAGAAGTTTTGTTTTGATGTTCAATGTTATCGTCTCTGCCAGCTGCATTGTCAAAAATGTAGAGACATATGTCAAGGATTGAGAAGACCTGGCAGAACATTCAACCTATAGGTGGGAGAGCCTACTTCACATGATGATGCTTTTTGAGTGATGGTAGCATCTCGCCGAAGTGATTTAATTTGATGACTAACTACAGCTTGGGGCAGTGCTGTCTGCTCCTGATACTTTCAAGCAAAGCTATAATTAGACCATTAAGTTTATTGTGTTCATTCAATTTGCATCTGGCATTGTTTGTACTGAGCATTCCAGCTGTGTTCAGGTTCCCCAGGGAAGAAAGTCTTTCTGTGTCGTATGCCCACACAAATGCATTCCCAGTATTTCACTTTTAAAACTTCTTACCATTTTAAGTTGAGTAATTAAAAGAAGCGAGCATTTTGATTTCTCTGTTCATTGTGTGGGTGTCATTGGCGGAATCAGTGTTTATTGCTGATGTCTAATTGCCCCTGAGTGGGGTAACTGAGCTGTACCACTGTAATATTGTGGTGTTGATTATTCATAATGATGTAAGGAAGGGAGTTCATTTTAAATATTTTGAATATTTTAAATTTTGAAATATTTAGGGAGGTGGGCGCCTCCTGTTAGGCCATTGCTTATTGTCCATCTCTCATTTCCCAAAGTGCAGTTGAGTGCGTCACCCACATTGCAGTGGGTCTGGAGTCACACGTAGGCCAGACCAAGTGGGGATTACAGCTTTCCTTCCCTAAAGGAACTTAGTGAACCAGACTGTTTTTTAAAAGATGATTAACGCTGGTTACATGGTCACTATTAGACTAGAGTTTTATTCCAGATTTTACTCCCTGCCATAGTGGGATTTGAACCTGCCCGCAGAGCATTCCAGACTCTCAGCTGCTTACAGCACAGAAGAAGGCCATTCAGCCCATCATGTCCAAATCAGTCCACAAAATTTTGAATCACACTAATCTCGTTTTCCACCTCTTTACCTACAGCCCTGGAGTTTATGAAAATGCAAGTGAACACTTAAATACTGCTTAAATGTTATTGAGAATTTCTGACTCAACCACTCTTTCAGTGAGTGCTAGGCTTCCACCCCCTCTGGGTGATTTGACTTGACTTGACTTGATTTGCTATTGTCATGTGTACTGAGGTACAGTGAAAAGTATTATGTTGTTGTGCTATTTAGGCAGATCATACCATAAATCTGGGTAATGCAACAGATCCAGAATATAGTGTTACAGCTCTGGAGAAAGTGCAGAGAGAGATTGTGGGAGAAGCCCATCTTGAATCTATTGGTACGTGTTTTCAAATTTTTAAATCTTCTGCCCAATGGAAGAGGGTGGGAGAGTACAGCCAGGGTGGGAAGAGTCCTTCATTATTTTGGTTGCTTTCCTGAGGCAGTGGGAAGTACGGACGGACCCGATGGATGGAAGACTGGTTTTTGTGATGATCTGGGACACATTCACAACTCTGATTTTTTGCTGTCTTGGGCAGAGCAATTGCCATACCAAGCTGTGATGCACCTAGGTAGAATGCTTTCTATGGTGCTTCTATAAAAATTGGTTAGAGTCCTTGTGGACATGCACAATTTCCTTAGCCTTCTGAGGAAGTAGAGGCCTCGGTGTGCATTTTACACTGTCACGTTGATGTGGGTGGACCAGGACGGATCGTTGGTGATCGTTACTCCAAGGAAGTTGCCTCTCATGACCATCTCCACCTCAGCTCCACTGATACAGATTAAGGCAAGTCCTCCATTCAGCTTCCTGAAGTCGATGACCAGATCCTTCACTTTGCTGACATTAATGGTGACTTTATACCGTGCTCTCTCTCTTAATGACTCTGTCTCGTCATTGTATGAGATTTGATCCACTGTAGTGGTGTTGTCAGCAAACATGAAAGTATTTGTCCCGAACTTTCTTTGAAGCCTTCTGCCACTTGTCTTAAATCTGTGGTACCTGGTTTATGACCACTCCAGGAGTAGGCCATTCAGCCCCTGGAAATTGTTCCACCATTTAATGAGTTCATGGTTGACCTGTGGCCTAATTCCATACATCTGTCTTCGACCTATATCCCTTAATACATTTGCTTATCAAAACTGTATCTATCTCAGAATCAAAATTACCAAATTTAAAATTCCAAACCTCTACCATTCCCTGTTATGCAGAAGTACTCCCTGACATCTCTCCTGAATTGTCTGTCCTTAACCTTTAGACCATAATCCCGCCCCACCACACCCTCCCAAGTTTGAGACTTTCCATCAGTAGAAATAGTTTATCTTTATCTACCCTTCCTTTGATGGTACTATCTTGAAGACTGATCAAATTATTCCTTAACCTTCTAAATTCTAAAAAATGTGCCTTATTTGTATAATCTGACCTCATAACTTGACCTTTGAAACTCAAACAGGGAAAAAGAAGCCCTTACTGATGAAGGGCTCTGAAATGTCGATTTTCCCACTGCTCGGATGCTGCCTGACCTGCTGTGCTTTTCCAGCAAATACTCTCAACTCTGAAGATCAGAATTCATTCTTGTAACCCGACTTTATATTCCCTTCAAGGCAATTATATCCTTTCTAACATGGTACACAGAACTGCTGACAGTGCTCCAAGTGGCATCTAACTAAGCCTTGTATAATTTCAGCATTACTTCTCCATTCTCATACTCAAGTCCTCTAAATCTACTATTGTATTGAGTTATTTCCTATCCACACTATCTCTGCCTTGGGATAACCTTATACATATCTCTTGAGTCCCTCTCGACCTACACTGCGCCATGAAAGACAATCCTAGTCTTTCAAATTATTACTTATATCTCTGATCCTCCAGCCCAGGCAATATCCTGGTAAATCTCCTCTGCACCTCGTCACACACCTAGATAGCTCCTCCAAAAATTCAATCAAACTTGTTAAATATGACCTTCCCTCAACAAATCCTTGTGGACTATCCCTGATAAATCTGTGTCTTTCCAAGTGCAGATATATTCTGTCTCTCAGAATTCTTTCTAACAGTTTTCCCACCACTGAGGTTAGACTGACTGGCTTGTAGTTACCAGTTCTATTCCTTCCTCCATTTTTGTTTTAGTATTAGGACAGCATTAACAGTCTTCCAGTCCTCTGGGACCTCACCTGAGGCCAGAGGGGATTGGAAAATTACTGCCATGTCCTCTCTGTTTCCGTCAACAGCTTCATATACAGAGGAACCTCGATTATCTGGCATTTGACTATCCGAATTTAGGATTATCCAAACAAGATCGCAAGGCGCCAATGCTTGGCTAAACTGTGTTATCCAGCATTCCATTATCTGAACATTCGATTATCCAAACAAAATACTCCCTGCCCTTGTTGTTCGGATAATCAAGGTTCCTCTGTACATCCCATGTGGGCCTGCAGATTTATCTACTTTTAGAGCTGGTAAACCCATCAGTACCTCTTCTGTCTCTGTGAAAATATCTTCTAATATTTCACAGTCCTCCAGCCTGATGTCTGTACCTGCATTATCCATTTCCATGTAAAGATTTTATTGAGAATTGTGCTTCCATATGCTGGACCCACACAAAACGAATGATTGATTTATTGTCGCATATATCTGGGGAGATACAATGTAAGGTGTTCTGGCATCACAATCTGGTACCATTTTAAGGTATAAAAGTACTTTGGTAGAGTTCACCTTCATCGGCTGGGGCCCCAGTGTGGCTCCAGGAGTTACACAAGGTCTCTGCAAGGTTGTTGCTCCGGGCCTACCACAGCCAGGAGTACCCACCCTGTCATCACTGCAGCTGTAGCCTCACTCCCAATTCCTGGAGTGCATGCATTGGGCCCGTGAAGCTAGGACTGCCCACTCTGGTCACCACAGACACAGCTCCAGCCTCCCCGTGACATCAGGAAGATGAAGAAGAAAAACAAAAAAAAATGAAAAGGATAGAGAAAAGAAAGAAGGCGGCCAGCTTGGAATAGATGGGCCCCTGGTGCTGGTGCCGCCATCTTCAATTTTTCTGTATGGTTTCAAATGCGTTCTATTCTTCCATAGTTATTCTCCTGCTCTGTATATATTTAAAAACGCCTTTGAGTTTTCCTTTATTCTACTCACTTCTTAGCACTTTCTTAACTTTCCAATTTGTTTTTTGAACTTTCTTTTGTATTCCTGTCGACAGTCTGCTCTATTGAGATCTTGGTATCTGTTATAAGTTTCTATTTTTTTTTCTGCATGTTAACCTTTATCGTCCTTGGCATCCATGTTCTCTAGTCTTGGTCCAATCCTCTGTCTTTATGGGATTATTTTTGAAATGTATTTTCTCCCTGAATGCCTCCCACTGTTCTGACAGATTTAATTCCAAATAACTGTTCCTTGTTCACCAGAGCTGAAAATGTGTTGCTGGTTAAAGCACAGCAGGTCAGGCAGCATCCAAGGAACAGGAAATTCGACGTTTCGGGCCGGAGCCCTTCATCAGGGGCGGCACGGTGGCAAAGGGGCGGCACGGTGGCACAGTGATTAGCACTGCTGTCTCACAGCGCCAGGGACCTGGGTTCAATTCCCGCCTCAGGCGACTGACTGTGTGGAGTTTGCACATTCTCCCCGTGTCTGCGTGGGTTTCCTCCGGGTGCTCCGGTTTCCTCCCACAGTCCAAAGATGTGCGGGTCAGGTGAATTGGCCATACTAAATTGCCCGTAGTGTTAGGTAAGGGGTGTATGTAGGGGTATCGGTGGGTTGCGCTTCGGCGGGTCGGTGTGGACTTGTTGGGCCGAAGGGCCTGTTTCCACACTGTAAGTAATCTAAATCAGGTTCCTGATGAAGGGCTCCGGCCTGAAACGTCGTATTTCCTGTTCCTTGGATGCTGCCTGATCTGCTGCGCTTTAACCAGCAACACATTTTCAGCTCTGATCTCCAGTATCTGCAGAGCTCACTTTTTACCCTTGTTCACCAGAGACAAATGTTATCTTGTGTCAGAAAATTACCCTTTCTCCAGTTTAGAACTTTAATTCCTGGCACATCCTTATCCTTTTCTATAATTGTTCTAAATCCAACTGAGTTATGGTCTGTTCACTGTCTCCAAAATGTTCCCTTACTGATGCACCTCCTGCCTCTCAGGCTCAGTCAATGGCGCCCTCCATCTGTAGCTCCAAGCCTAGAGCTTGACTTGCTCCAGCTGGAGGCATCTCCTCATAGAGTAATAGAGATGTACAGCATGGAAACAGACCCTTTGGTCCAGGTAAAAACATGGACTGCAGATGCTGGAAACCAGATTCTAGATTAGAGAGGTGCTGGAAAAGCACAGCAGTTCAGGCAGAACCCGTCCATGCTGACCAGATATCCCAACCCAATCTAGTCCCACCTACCAGCACCTGGCCCATATCCCTGCAAACCCTTCCTATTCATATACACATCCAAATGCCTTTTAAATGTTGCAATTGTACCAGCCTCCACCACTTCCTCTCGCAGCTCATTCCATACATGTACCACCCTCTGCGTGAAAAAGTTGCCCCTTAGGTCTCTTTTATATCTTTCCCCACTCACCATAAACCTATGCCCTCTAGTTCTGGACTCCCCGACCCCAGGGAAAAGACTCTGTCTATTTATCCTATCCATGCCCCTCATAATTTTGTAAACCTCTATAAGGTCACCCCTCAGCCTCCGATGCTGCAGAGAAAACAGCCCCAGCCTGTTCAGCCTCTCCCTTTAGCTCAGATCCTCCAACCCTGGCAACATCCTTGTAAATCTTTTCTGAACCCTTTTAAGCTTCATAACAATGACCCCACATTGCAAAACAAAGAATAAGTATGACCAGAGGATCAGGATCTTGTCAACGGCACTAGAGAACGCTGACCTTACAATAAGTGGGAAAGGAACCATTGTCCAAGAACAAGGCATCGGCGGTAGATCCAAGGAAGGATAGAGTCATCAGTGAGTTTCTGGCATCAACATGCGTAAGGCCTGCACAATGCTTCTTATGCATGGTAATCAAGTGGTAAACTTTATTGCCGAGTTAGCCTGCCCCACTCAACCCATAGAAGAGATCTTGAGGAAAAGGCCAATGATTCATGTCAGGAACAGACAGCAGTTTTTCAAATTTTGAAAGGGTGGCTACTTTCCGCTCATATTTTAATGCTTGATAATCCAGGCCAGTTCAGTGTAGTAGCTGCAGATACATCACCCACTGAACTAGACGAAGTGTTTATTCAAATTCAAACTGACGGAACATGAAACCTAGTCAAAATAAATTCCAGAGCTTTGCTGGGCACTGCACACAGGCACACAACCATAGAACAGGAAGTGTTAGTAGTAACATGAAGATGTGAAAGGTTTGCAGTCAATTTTAAGGGACTTAAATTCCACAAAGTTCCTTCCCTTAGGTTCATTTGAGCCACTTGTATGTTTCTTCTCAGTGTACTGTGTAAATGAATAGGAAGTGCTAATTTAACAAGACATGTTTCCAATCTGTTATTTATATATACACTGGTCTACACTGGCTGTTCGACTTGGGCATAAATTTACTTTTTCTTGTGAGCAATTGTACGAGACCTGGACCTTGTGCTAAATCAGCAATAAATTGTCATCAGTTTAGTTTCTAATGAGTTCAGTTAAACTTTTTAACTGAATGCAAGTTTAAAAAGACAGATTGAAATCGGAGTAAAATTGTACTTACATGCCAGTATATTTATTTTTCAAATCAAAGACTTATTCAAATTTTGAATCTTACATAGAATACAACTCCACACATTAGCCGTTAGCTACTTAAGGTCAAAGAATTATTTATTCATTCATCGGCCAACCTGAGTACAAAATATTAAATGCCCTGGCATTGAATTGGTCTTTCAGACAATTTCATCCAAACCCATGAAATAAGTTCGGTTTTGTGCTGTTTCATTACTTAACAGATTAACATTTTCAGTGTTCACATCCCTTCACTAGATGCTTAGCTGTTTAAGAAATTTGAAGCTAACATAATTATAGGTATTCCTGATGAAGGGCTTATGCTCGAAACGTCGAATTCTCTATTCCTGAGATGCTGCCTGGCCTGCTGTGCTTTGACCAGCAACACATTTGCAGCTGTGATTGACCAACTTGTTATTGTTATGGTCCTTCTGGTTTATATCATAAATGGCTGACATTCAGATTGATTATCTTTAGAATTTACTGACGAAATTAAAATTGACTCCTTGAACAAAAGAGAAAATATGTATTCTGTTGCCTGATTATTTGCAATAGTTGATGGTTGTACAGTGTGTGAAATGGAGTCAACAGAATGTACACTAGTTTTTCATAGCTGGCATTTGATATAGATTTCTGAGTATTAGCAACATCGGTAATGGCATCTCAGGAGATTAATCTCATTAACCATCTAAGGCCATGCAGAGACTTACAAAAAATACTCAAGCCTCCTAAGGAATGAAACTGTTTGTATGATATTGATCAAAACGGATGGCTCCAATCGTGCTGCTTTATAAATTTAGCAGTGTGTACTCAAGTCCATTGTTGGCTGCAATTTATTAAAAGGCTGTTGTCTTAAAAACAGACTTTTCCCAATGATTTATTTTAATACTTATAGGATTATAGGAGTTAAAATCAGATCTAACTTCCAGGTAAATATTTAACAAATCCCCTCCCCAACCCCTTGACACCATACCGACATTCAAACCCATTCCATTGGAGCTGACCTAACTCCCATCCCCACCCTTCCTCCCTCTTGACCTGACTCCCCATGACATAGTCAGAAGATCTGGCCTAGTATTTGTGCTCCTAAACCCCCTGTGATACTGTCACCTGCACTAGGAGAAGGGACAGCTGTTGTGTTACTCTCCTGCGTTGTCACTTTTCCTGCTGAATGATTCACGGTGGCCCACCAACTTTGAGAGTGGATATACATTGACAGCTAATGTGCAGAAACAGCTCATCAGAGTTAGCCCATTGACATCATCATTCATTCAGTCCCTGGAATCTGAGCTTAATTGTCATTTGGAAAGCAGCTAACAAGACCTATCAATGGTCACATAAGGAAACATAGAAAATAGGTGCAGATATAGGCCAAGCAGATCTTTGAACCTGCTGTTTGACCTTATTCTCCTGTCATGTGTAGCTGAGTTGTGAATATTTGTGGGATGTGGGCGTCGCTGACAGGCAGCATTTATTGCCCACCCCAGGTGCCCTTGAGCAGGTGGAGAAGATACCACATGACCAGTGGCAGGGGTGACTAGGGATCAGCAAAGTCATGGGATTTATTTAATTTAGATTTTACATTTATTCCCTTGCTTCCATTTTCTGGGATGAGATGAGGGATGGGAATTTTTCCTGTTGCAATCAGTCCACGACTTTTACTTAGGTGAAGTTAAGATCTGATTGAGGTGAAAGGTCAGAGTGCAGGAGGTTAACACCAGCACTGACATGCCTGAGTCAGTTATAGCACAGGCCACAAGACCAGCTCCCACTTGTT
Organism: Hemiscyllium ocellatum; assembly: GCF_020745735.1. NCBI lineage: Eukaryota > Metazoa > Chordata > Chondrichthyes > Orectolobiformes > Hemiscylliidae > Hemiscyllium > Hemiscyllium ocellatum. Next base: position 29,833,897 of record NC_083401.1, on the reverse strand, counting down.
CACCTCTAGGCATTTGTAAGCAAGCCAGAAACATTTGGTATTATTCAAACCAATGGATAGCTTGATTTAATGACCACCAATAAATGATGTCAGACCCAGCAAGTTTCTCTCATTGGAAGTCACCATCATTTCTTTGGTATTCCTAGTGCAATTTATTATTACTAAAGTTCAGAACAAAATATTGTGAGTATTGCTGACTTTACGTTTGCCAATGAGTTGGAAGCAAGACTGGGACTAATGACAGACTGACAGCAGATAAGGTCTCTTTCCAAGTTGAGTCTATTTAAAAACAGAATTCACCACAGAATCACAGAATTGTTACATTGTGTCTGCACTTGCTCTCCATCGAGCATTGTGGCTTAGTGTCGCTCTACTTTTTTCCAGAGTCCTGTGCATTGTTTCTGTTTAAATAACCATCTGTTGCCCTGTTGAATACCCCATTTGAATCTGCCACCAGCAGTCCATTCCATATCCAAACTACTATCGGTGTGAAACGGATTTTCTTACATCACTCATTGTGTGAAAATGTTTTTTTTGCATACACTATTTACAAACCTGATTGTAAATATTTTCAAATTCACATTTACAAACCTGTGCCCTGTCATTTATGACTGGCAACAGTCTCCACCTGTCTATCCTATTCAGACCACCATTTTGAAAAGTTCAATCAGATCTCGCCTCAGACCTTCTTCCTTCGAGAAGAATAGTCCCAGACTCTCCATTCTGTTCTCACTGCTGAAGTTCTCAATCCTGGAGCCATCTTTGTCAATCTCTTCTGTACTCTCTCCAGTGCGTTCACATTTCTTAGAAGGAGGCCTAACAAGTGTCTTTTTTTAAGTGCAACATCATCTCCTTGCTCTTGTATTTTATTTTCCTACTAATCAAGCTGAGGATTTTTCCTGCTATTTTAACCTCAGTCTCTACCTCACTTACTCTCCTGCTCCTCGGATGCTGCCTGACTGGCTGTGCTTTTCCAGCAGCACACTCTATGATTCTCACTCTATACCTATCCTGCCACTTTCAGTGATCTATACATCTGTACAACCAGGTTCCTCTAAAGTGTTGGGCTAGCTATTTTCCACTGTCTGTTCATGGTTTTCGTACCAAAATGAGAACCCAGCAGGTGTGGTTAGTAAGTTTGCAGATGACACCAAGTTTGGTGGTGTAATGGACAGTGAAGAAGCTTATCTGGGAATGCAGCGAGATCTTGATCAATTGGGTCAGTGGGTTGAGGAATAGCAGATGGAGTTTAACTTAGATAAATGCAAGGTGATGCATTTTGGTAAGATAAATCAGGGCAGCACTTACGCAGTCAATGGCAGGGCCCTGGACTATGTTATAGAACGAAGAGATCTAGGGATAGGGGTTCATGGCTCCTTGAAAATGGAGTCTCTGGTAGACAAGGCAGTGAAGAAGGCTTTCATTGGTCAGAGCATTGAGTGTAGGAGATGGGATCGAGGGTGTGGTACTGGAAAAGCACAGCAGGTCAGGCAGCACTGAGGAGCAGGAGAATAAACATTTTGGGCATAAGCCCTTCATCAGGAATCTGATGGATGTTGGGATATTTTATTGCAGCCATGCAAGACATTGGTGTGGTCACATTTGGAGTACAGCATGCAGTTCTGGTCTGGTCACCCTACTGTAGATTGGATATTACTAAACTAGAAAGAATGGAGAAAAGATTTACTAGGATGCTACATGGACTGGAAGGTTTGAGTTATAAGGAGAGGTTGGATAGGAGGAGATGTTTTTCCCTGGAAGGTAGGAGACTAAGGGATAACCTTGTTGAGGTATAAAATATTATGAAAGGCATAGATAAGGTAGATAGCCATCAGCTTTTCCCCATGGTAGGGGAGTCTAAAACTAGAGGGCACAGGTTTAAAGTGAGAGTGGAGAGATCCAAAAGAGTCCAGAGGGCAATTGTTTCAGACCAAGTGGTGAGTGTCTGGATCAGGCTGTTAGAGGTAGTAGTGGACGTGAGTGCAGTCTCATTATGTAAGAAACATATAGACAGGTACATGGATGAGATAGGTATAGAGAGATATGGACCAAACACAGGCAAACAGGATGAGATTAAATTGTGAAAACTGGGTGGCAAGTTGGGCTGAAGGGCCTGTTTCTATGCTGCAGAGCTCTATGACTATACATTATCACATCACACTTCTCTGAATTCAACTTCATCTGCCATTTATCTGCCCACTTTACCAACTTGTGTCCCACTCGTTTTGAAGTTCTATACTGTCTTCCTCACAGTTTCCAGTGTATCTAATTTTCATATCATATACAAACTCTTGAAATTATTCGCTGCACACCAAGATCCAGGTCAATATATATCAGGAAAAGCTAGGGTCCATATACGCCACTACCAATCTTCGTCCAATCGAAAAATATCCATCAACATTACTTTCTGTTTCCTATCACTCAGCCAATCTTGTATCCGTGTTGCTACTGTTCCTTTTATACCATGACTTAGAACATTCCTGATGAAGGGCTTATGCCCGAAACATCCACTCTCCTGCTCCTCGGATGCCACCTGACCTGCTGTGCTTTTCCAGTGCCCCACTTTGTGACTTGAGAACTTTCCTCACAAGTTTGTTGCATGACATTGTATAGAATGCCTTCTGGTGGCCCATAACACTGTTGTAACTCATAGTCACAATTACCTTTATCCTTGGGATTACAAGCTTGTACTGAAGAACCATAATTGAAGAATTTGAGAGTACACAATGAGGCCATTCATCCCTTTGTACTTGTGCTGTGTGTCTAGAAGACTAATGGATGTAGACTTTCTCCTTGCCCTTCTCTATATTTCTTTACTTCCTTGAGCACCACACTTTTCAAGAAATGGGAAGTTGAGTGAGTATGAGAGAGATGAGTCCACAACCTCCAAGTCACATTTCAGCAGAGCCTATTGCTTATCGTCATGTTTAGGAATGTAACCATTTTCTAAAGCCATTCTCGAAATGATGGTAATAAACCCATCTCTATAGTCAGTCAGCTAATGTTACTTCAGGTAGTGAACAAAATAGGGTGCAGCATGATGGATAACATTCTAACGGACATGCTTTCTCACCAACAATTCATATTCCATCAAAATCGGAAGAATGGATTTGTGTCATTCAGTCAGGAACCATGGCATATGTTCGCTAACCTCCAAACTATTTATATGTTAATCAGATCAAAGTGACGGGGTTGTGAATGGTGAGAGTTTTTTTGTGTATTTGGGTCAAGGCTTTCTTATTCCTGCTGGTTAATGTTCAACTGCAGGAATGCACGAAAGGTTAAAGATTGTCAAAGAACTAGGCATCAAGAGGGAACTATTCTAAATCACTTTGATTATCTGAAAGGTCATTTTTGTATTTGCATAAATTTCTGACATGAGAAATGAAAGTGATTAATGGGTTCGAGAGAAGGTAGGACATGCTAAATCCTGTTTTGTAAACCTTTGCTGTTATGTTCTTGTTAGTGCGTCGATCTTCTTTGCTGAGTATCCCTTATCGAGGATGAGGAATGTGTGTATCAGCTAAAAACTGACCCAATTGAATACCAGTATACAACGTTGTGTCGACAGTCTCAGATATTTGAGGCTGCAGTCTGTTCTAAGATTTCCAATAACAGGTAAATCATGATTTATAGTGTTACATGAAGCCTACAAATTGGATTACTATTGACACAAATAAATCTGTTTTTTCTTGTATAACTGCTTTTAGGATTGAACACTTTGGTTCCATTTTGTTATTGTTTGTGTCTTGGGTTTAACATTTAACTTTGAAGAGCCTCAGTTTCTGCAAAATGTTTTCTGACGGGTTTTTCTGTCAGGCTGGGATACTTTGTCTTCTCCAATGGCTTGTTTGTGAAAGGTTAAGGATGCTTTTCTGTGGCTGTGTTGGGTGAGCTTTCTTGACCGATGTGGATAGACCAGGAGAGATCGTTGGTGAAATTTACTTGTAGGAACTTAAAGCTCTTGACCACCATGACTATTTATCAGAACTGAAGAGATAGAAAAATGTGTTTTTTTTTATAAATAGAAGTATAAGACAGGGAGGAATAAAAGGCAAGATAGCAGATGGTTAGAAGGCAAGGGGATTAGAGATCACAGGTATCACAGAACAAAAAGCAAAGAGGTTGGTCATGGTTATGGAGAAGAGTGTGAAGTGCTGAATAGGAGCTCAAAATGAGGGGTGGTGGGGCATTGAGGCAGACTGTTTCCCTCCCCCCCCACCGGCCCCTCCCCCATCATGAAGGACTCAAAGCCCTCCACTTCTTCCTTTCCCGCCGCACCAACCAGTACCCTTCCACTGACACCCTCCTTCGACTGACTGAACTGGTCCTCACCCTGAATAACTTCTCTTTCCAATCCTCCCACTTCCTCCAAACTAAAGGAGTTGCCATGGGCACCCGCATGGGCCCCAGCTATGCCTGTCTCTTCGTAGGATATGTGGAACAGTCCATCTTCCGCAACTACACTGGCATCACCCCCCACCTTTTCCTCCGCTACATCGATGACTGTATCGACGCTGCCTCGTGCTCCCACAAGGAGGTTGAACAGTTCATCAACTTTACCAACACCTTCCACCCCGACCTCAAATTCACCTGGACTGTCTCAGACTCCTCCCTCCCCTTCCTAGACCTTTCCATTTCTATCTCAATGAGAAGGGAGTGAAAGTTAAAGGTTTATTGCATGGGAAGGAGAGGCTCTGTGACCCCTGTCAATGGAAAGGTGTCAGCAAAGTAGAAAGGAAATGCCTTACTGGCCCTGGTTGTGCCTCATCAGCTCAGAGTGTGAGACAGCAATGGGTTCTTCAGTAAATAAGAAACTGATATTTTTAGCATCTCCCACGTGTTAAGTCACTCATTTTCTCACCTTTCTTATTGTTGGTCTGGCTTGAGAAAACACTAAATGAGGTTGTTTGACATGTTTAACCTTGTTTGTTTACATAGTAACTACTTCCATTGACACAACACTAAAAGTTAATGAACAGCCTGCCACGGTAGCACTAAATGTGATGAGAATTACCAACCATCAGTGGGAATTCTCACAAGAAATTTGTGGGGTTTTTTTTAAAAAAAAATGTTTACGTTTAAGACTTTTTTTTACCTCGTCCTCTCCCTGAATCAGAAGTGAAACTATAGTCCGTGAAAGATTACAGATTTTAAAGGCGCACTGGCTAAAAGAATCAAAAAAATTTGAGACTTTGAAACACGTTGAGAACTTTAAACACAATTTAGGATGCTGTTGTGTCACTCCATCAAAGATGTTAGTCAGTAGCTGTCCTCCTACTCCAAACAGTTTACATTTCTGCCAAGCAACTTATTTCGTTTAATGTAATACCCCTTTAAAATCTGTGAAAACACACCTTAAATAAGTAAACCATTGCTTATCTCAATTCCAAATCAGTACCTTGAGTTTCATATTTACTTTAATAGATAGGGTGAACAGTGCAGTTATTATTTAATCAGATTATGTTAGTGCTCAGAGACCAAAGCACAATGAGGATACATTCTCAGGGCTGTGACTATAATCACCCGTCCTTTCAGAGTTATTTATATTGTATTGAAGGCCACAGTGAACCCTGGTCAGACCCGTCTTTTACTGCACTATTTTTATCCCAGTGCCTCCTTCCTTCTCCCACTCCTGCCCACCCCGAGAGTTACATAACAATGGGAATGAGTGTCTTGCAATAAACCTTTGCAGCTGATCACTAGAACACTATTTCAGTCTGGTGGAGATGTCAGTGTATAAACACAACCCTGTCTTCACAATGAAGTTATTGTGTTTAGAATTATTTGGGCTATCAGATTCAACGTTAACAATTTTGCTTGTTAGTGGCGTGTGATGAAATTTAATAAATTTGAGGAAGTGATGGCCTTATGGTATTATCACTGAACTGTTAATGCAGAGACCCAGGTAATGTTCTGGGGGCCTGGAGTGGCCCAGTGGCTCAGTGGTTAAGCACTGCTGTGCCACAACACCAAGGATACATGTTCGATTCCACCCTCTGGTGACTGTGTGGAGTTTGCACATTCCCCCTGTGTCTGCGTGGGTTCCCTCCCACAGTCCGAAGGTGTGCAGGCAAAGTGGATTGGCCATGGGGAATACAGGTTTAGAGGGATGGGATAGGGTGGAGGATGGATCTGGGTAGGATGCTCTTCGGAAGGTTAGTGTGGACTTGATGGCCAAATGGCCTATCCCCACACTGTGGAAATTCTATGAAATCCCTCCTTAGAATTCATCAAAAATGACCATTAATCAGTTGCCAATTGTTGGAAAAACTATAGGATTCACTAATATCCTTTAGGGAATGAAACTGCCATCATTACCTGGGTCTGGCCTACATGTGATTCCAGACCCACAGCAATGTGGTTGACTCTTAACTGCCCTCTGGTATAATTAGGGATGGGTAATAAATGCTGGCCTAGCCAGTGACACCCGTGAATGAATAGATAAAATTATCGCCTTCTAAGTTAGACTGCTACAGACTGGGCTGGGCTTTGCCAGGAATTGGCTAAGTGTTAATTTCAGGGAGTTTCACTTCATGAGCGGTAGTGAATTTTCTCACACATTTCTCCACTGCTCGCGTCTATGGTGCTGCTTTCATGCTCTCTTGTACTCACCAGAAGCAGAGGTAGTCACTACCGCCAGGACCTTGCAGGATTTCTTCCACTAGTACCATATTTCAAGTCTTGCAGTGCATCAGGTCAATTGCTGCCAATGAAGAATAGCTGTGGTGCATGGGAACTGAAGAAGAAAAGCTTCTAAAGGTGATGGTGACAAGGAGGATACACTTTAGTGGAAATAAAATGTCACATTGGCAAATATTTTATTTTACATCTTCATCAACTGATCAACTCTCATTGTAATAGCAACTACATGAATCAGACTGTGCAGGCTGCTGGCCTTCCCACTATCCCATATTAGAACACTGACTGAGGGAGTCCTAATGCCTGGCACAGCCTAACACCTTGTCATTGTTTAAAGTGGGGGCATTGCATCCTGGAAAGCCTTCAAACTGGTGAAAATATGAACCTTGTTTTGAACAACAGCAAAAGTAAAGAAGAAAACAAATCAAAAAAAAATCTGCATTTGGTCTGGGAATGAATAGAGGCTGCTCCTTTGTCATGTGTAAATAAATGATGAGTCAGTGACAAAATAAATCACTGAGAAGGAAGCTTGTGAAAATTTCAGTCAAGGAATGATTTTCCTTTACGCACTTGTGCATTCAAGTGTTAGAAAGCTGGCTGTTAGAAAGGCTGAAAGTTGGTAAGTCACCAGAACCCAATCAGATGCATTTGAGAGAAGTAAGGTGGAAATTATGGAAGCACTGGCTGTAATTTTCCAAACCTCCTTGTGTACAGGCCTGGGGACTGGAGAATTGCAAATATTACTCCCTGCTCGAATAATGTTACAAGGATAAGATCAGCAAGCCATTCAATTTAATCTTGGTGGGGGTGAGGAAGCTTTTTAGAGTAGTATTCCTGGATAAAACAGCCTCATAGACAAATGTTGCTTAATTGAGGAAGGCCTGGCTATATTTCTTATAAGCTGTAGATGTGGTACACATTGCCTTCCTAAAGGAACCTTGCAGGGGCCACAGAACAGGTTTGTCGACAAAGTCAAATCCTTTGCTGTGAAAGAGTGACAGGAAAGCTATGAGGTTGGCGAAGTGTCAGGAAAGTGAACATGGTGGGGAGCGCATTGCAGGGAATTTAAGAGAACAAGAAGAGACTTTTTTGAAACAAGTCTTTTTACTGAGGATTTACTGTTGCTGATAGAGGATTGTCAAAGGATTCAGCAGGATATAGATACATGGCAGATTTGGGCAGAGAGATGGCAGGGGGAGTTTAATCTGGACAAATGCGAGGTGGTGCATTTTGGAAAATCACCTTCAGATGCAAATTATCCAGTAAATGTCTAAGGAGCATTGACACACAGAGAGATTATTTAGATGTAAATACACTATTTAGATGTAAGTTGTTGTTGAGTTGCCAATTAGCTTTTATTACAATAAAATTAAAATGACTGAAGGAGTCACATGACAGATTACTGTAACATGGGGAAATGCTCCAGTGTTATAGCTGTGGGAAGCAGTAGCATGGTGATAACATCTCTGGGCTAGGACCCCAGCGGCTAAGAATAATATTTGAGAGGTAAGAGTTCAAATTTCACTACAGTCCTGTTGATACAAATATCCCCTGCTTTATGCCTCTTTGCAGTTCCTGTTTTCCTGTAAATCCAAAGAGGATTTATGCTTTTATGAAAAACGACAAAATGTTTCCTGCATAAATCATGCATCTTCGCATTATGTCATTTTCGGTTTACGAAAGGTTTCCTGGGAAAGCTCCACTTTCGGATAGTGGGGGGTATCTGTGTTGGAGCTTGATTAATAATTATTTTAGTATCATTATTGGTTGTCATCATGAAAGAAAAATGTGGTTCACTTCTATCCTTTGGAGCAGGAAATCTGCCCTCTTTACCTGGCCTGGCCTAATGTGACTCCTGAACAGCAGCTTGACTCCCAACTGCTCTCTGAGATGAGCTGAGCACGCCACTCCATTTAAGGCAAGTAGGAATGGCCAAAATAAAAACGCAGGCTTTGCCAGTGAGGTCCACATGGCATAAAACAAAAACAAATCATAAAATCTCATTTGAGAGAAAAATTCTCCTGTTTCAAAGCAGAAGAAAAATCTTTTTTTGTGTGTGGAGAATCAAATTATGTGGATTCAATTAAATATCTATTAAGGCAGAGCTCGTGAACAGTAATTATATGTTCCCAACCTTTAATTTGTAATGTAAATGGAAGAGGCAGAACATTACTCATACTTTCTATGTTTGAAAATCTGTGCCACCATTTAATATTTTCTCTATTCTGACAGTAAAATTAACCTGATAATTTTGGTTTGAATTATCACTGTGTACGGATTAGATATTTAATTATTTTATCTTTACAAGGCCTCTCACAGGAATGTTTTTTTTAATAAAAGCGCAGTTTAAGATAAATGTTGTGAAGCAAAATGCATAAATAGGAATAATTCAGTGAATTGGACTGACTCGATCTGCCTGAATATATTGAGAGAGTCCAGCTGGTATTCTGTACTTTCCGCATCAATGCTGTGATCTGCTCAGGTAATGCTAGGAGCTGCCAATGGCCTTGCTCAGGGATCTGAGTCTAAACTCTGGGCTCCCATTTCTGCAACACAGAGGCTCTGACAGAATTCTTAACAAGAAACTCTTGCTGCTTGGAGAAGATTTCTAACTAACCATAGTTCACGGTTTCAGATAATTGGCAAAAACTACCAGAGGAATGATGTGGAGAATTGGTTATACGTAGCGAGCTGTTACAATGTGGAATGCACTCAATCTTGCTGCACTCAGACCCCATGCTTCTAATCTTGCCACTTGCCCCTCAATGGCCAAGGCCACCCACTCCACCTCCTATCCAGCTGCTATACAGTCTGATAGGATGATGCAGTCCATTCATTCCTCCACACGTCCCAGAAATAGGTAGGAAGACCCAATTAGTGAGACTGCCACTAAGGCTGGAATCTTATTGTTGATGAGAAGTCCAACAAGGCCCGTTTCAATGTTGGCAGCAGATTGCTCCACCTTTTATGCCTCTTCCAAGTGGTGAGGCAAGTTTCTTGCTTGATAGTGGCGAGTTACCAAGTAAAGGGGATTACAGCTCATTCAGTGCATTGTTAATGGCACAACCCCACCTTGTTAATATCCAGCTTCATATCTCACCAAACAGACCAACAATCTCAATGTTGAGAAATACCTGGAAACCAGAGCAGTTAGGTGGAAACCAAAGTGGAGACTTGGAAACCAAAGCAGATACCTGACAGATTCAGTTCATCACTTGTTCCAAATGACCTCCATGATGCATATGACCATGCAGCATGTGAGGGCCTGACCCATGAGCATAGACCACCTGCACGCCTTGCCTCAAATATTGGCATCTAGCACTTGGCAATCCCTCACGACCATCATGGCTCCTCTCTGATACACTAGCGGTCCACTCTAGAAGCATAGAGTTGCATTGATGCACCAGCAATTAGCTGCTGCAGGTCACTTTATTCACAGGGACAGGGATCCAATAGTAGAATTAGAGTAGGCTCCATTTCAGAGCACCTTGTTTGCTGTCCTAATGCCCACTCTCTTAGTACCTATCTACCCGCATGCTTGCACCATCCATGCCTTGTGCTAATTAGTGCAGTCATACAAAGCAGGCAATTTTGTCAGGAGGGCCATACATCTTGCAACATCAATCTCAAAGCTGCAATATGTGTTATTAGCTTCCACAGCTAACACACGGCATGGGCAGCAAGCAGAGGGCTGTGTCTCACTGTCTTGGGGAGCAGTCCTCACCAAAGTCCATGGAGACACGCACCAGTGGAGGGTGCCAACACTGTAGGCCCAGCACAACCTCTGACACCAGTCCAGGGGACACAGTCTGACGTCTGCACATCAGAAAGATTACAACCACTTGCCTGGGGTCTGGTGATGTGGTGTTTGGAAAGTTTGCTTCAGGGTTGTGCTGTGGTCAGTCCATTGGGTTTATCCACAGAAACAGAGGGGAAAGGAGTTAGGATTAGGAGGGTAAGGTCAAGGGAGAGTTAACAAGTTATTCTTTAGGACTGGGGCTTGCTTGGAGGTGAAAACTGTGAAGCGTGTCTGAAAGGCCAGGATAAAGTACAGCATGGATAGGAAGGCAGCCATACAAGAGATGGTTTGTCTGCAGACAAAACTGCCTGGCTTCAAGGTGAACACACTGTATGACCCCAATTGGCACGGTGACCTTGTCTGCCAAGGTCTGGGAGAAAGGTGGGCAGAGGGCAGGCTCATGGAGATGGGTTGGGTGGGAACGTGGAGAGGTGTGAAGCCTATGAGCTCCACAGGAAGGGGATCCGATTGTTAGGATCTCATTAACATATAGCAGTGGAACTTGAAATGATTGGCCAATGAGTGCTCACTGCCTCCTTGCATTGAGCTGGAGAGTGAAAGTGCACAACGGGGAAGGAAATGGCTGTAACACACAGACCCACCGACACAAGGGCTTTTAAATGGGAAGTGCGTTGCACACAGAGCTAGGAGACAGGCCTGCGGGGTGCCTAATCCCTGGTCACCCTCATATATCTCCCCACTGAGTACTCAGAAAGTTCTAACTTAAGATGACACTGACCAACCCTCTCACACCAACAGTTGAGGCTGGGGAAGAAGACGGATGATGTAGGGTGGGTGGCAAAAGCAATAGCAGGACCCATTGGCCTCGAAAAATCTTGTTGCTCTGGCTTCCAGATGATTCCAGCAGATTTCCTGAATGTCACTGATGCATGGTCCACCCTGGGTCTAAGCCAGAATGTGTAGCTTCACGCTGGGACAAGGTCGTTTGGAGCTACAACAAAAATGTAAGCTGAAAGTAGTGCACTGCAACAACTCACAGGGCTCCTCTGACAGCACCTTCCAAACCTGGGAAACATGGTGGCATTGAAATAAATGTTTGTGTGGTTTAATAGTCTAGAACCCCCAGGCTCTGGAAACTTGAGTTTGAATTCGAGGGCAAATTCAATAAAAACCCAAAATTAAATTAGCCAGTCTAATAGCAACTGTGTAACCACTGCCAGTTGTCATAAAATGCCATCTGGTCCTTTGGTGAAGCAAATCTGCTCTTCATATCTGGACTGGCTGACCTGTGACTCTTAAATATATTCCGTGCATTAAAAATCGATCCATCCAGTGGAAACCAAATTCATGAATGAATAAAGCAAAAAAAAACTGTAAACAATTAAAGGTGCATGTAGAAACACTGATGCTTTCTTTGTACGTTGTCTTAACTTGCCTTTCAGATGCTGTGTTAAGAAGCTGTTGTAACATCTGCACCTTTGCAGCTTTTGTGATGGCAGTAGTGGGAAATTTCCCTGGGTAACTTCAGGTTCAAAGACCATGTGAATCGTCGAGGAACACAATAACCCATTGAGTAGTGTGGATAAAGAAGCATGGCTCATAGCATAAAGTTAACTAAAAATTAAGGAAGTTGAAAAATGTGATGCAGGAAAACACAGCAGGCCAGGCAGCATCTGAGGAGCAGGAGAATCGACGTTTCGGGCATAAGTCCTTCTTCAGGAATGCTCATTCCTGAAGAAGGACATATGCCCGAAACGTCGATTCTCCTGCTCCTCGGATGCTGCCTGGTCTGCTGTGTTTTTCCAGCATCACATGTTTCAACTCTAGTCTCCAGCATCTGCGGTACTCACTTTCTCCTAAAAATTAGGGAAGTAAGTTTTGAATTGCTAACTGGGTTTAAAAAGCCTTCAGACTGTAGGGGGAGATGGGGGGAAACAAACAGTTGAAGTCCCTGGTAAAGAAAGAGTCAAGCAAGAGACAGTTGGTGGATTGTGCTGACTGCACAATGAGGATTCATTGGGAATGAAGATCTGGACACGGGAGATCTGAAACATAAACAGAAAGTGCTGGAGAAAATCAATAGGTCTACGGCAGAAAAAAACAGATTTAATATTTCCAGTCCAGCGACTGGAATCTTTCCGGCAATGTTTGGTTTTGTTTTAGATATTCGTTCATGCTTTCTTACTTCTACTTGTGCTACAGAGTCTAACTTTGATTCTCTCATGGCAAACAGCCTCACAACTTGCTAGCTGTGTGGTCCATTTTATTTGTTCCTCGTTGATATCATTGAATAATGTCTGACTGGCATGGACATCAATGAATTTAATCCCCATATGTCACATTGTCACACCCGAACTGCACCAGCTACATCAGTACCACATAATATCACATGTGAGATACAATGCATCACCATTAACATTTCCCATATTAGGTTTAATTTGAATGATGTGATGAGTAATTAAATTGGGTTTAACCCTGACATGAGACAAATTATTACTGAGCTAATTTCTGCTAAGGTGTGTTCATCTAAAGGAAAATTAACCAGTTTTGAAAACAGTCACTAAGTGCTTTGCAAGCCGTGATTACAGCTCTTGCTATGGCAGCCCAGCTAATGGAATCTCACTTAAATAGTACCTGACATCAGAGGAAAGTAGTTTGCTCTGTTGGACCTGATCTCCAACAGAGAGTAACCTTTTAAAATCATTCTCAAGATTCGTTGGAATATATCCAAGAAACTGCATCTTGATTTTAGCCAGCTTGGATGTAAAGCCAAACAATTCCAGACGGGAGACCTGGCCACCTAATTATCACCCTGACAAAATTAAAAGCGGTAGAAACACTAAATAAATTGGACATGATCCGATAAATTGTTGAATTTATCCTTCAGTTTGGATACACTGGTTCTGCTTTCTGCTTTAAATAAAAAGGGGTTTTGTTTAATCTAAAATTTGATGCAATCTCTTAAAGGAAAGTAATAACAGCAGACTAAACTTCTAGAATTAGAGCTTCTCCTTGTTTGACCAGGAGCCAATATAAGACAGCAAGTACAGTCGTGATAGATGAATAGGACCTGGGTTAATCTGGACATGTGTAGCAGAGCTTTCAAGTTTACCGAAGGGAGAGTGTATGAGACTAGACAGGGGTCCCTTGGAATAGACAATGATCCACAGTTGGTATAGATTCAAACTAAGGAAGCTACAAATGCTGGACTTGCAGGAATGCAGATATCTAGAGGATTGGATGTTTTCGGAAAGCAAAATAAACAAAGCATTTGCATTTATGCAGCACTGACAATGTCCCATGAGTGCCCCAAAGCACGTTATTCTCAATGGAATAATTTTGAAGTATAGTCAGTGATGGAAAGTGCAGCAACCTATTTGCGCATAGCAAGTTCAACCAGAAATGTGATACTCTCCAGAGACTCAGTTTGTTCTTAACTTCATTCGAGGACAAATATTGATCAGCATACCGTGGGACATGCCCATTCTCTTCTTCAAAATAACGATGTGCAATTTTTCAATCTACCTGAAAGGACAGCCTGCATATCTAACAACCCTGTATACCTTCATGTTGCATTGGAGTATTTCACCCCTTTGTGTTTAGGAAGTCTCAGCTTAGAGCTACCGAACAATCAATAGGGAGGTCAATGACCTTTTGGGTCTTCCAGTAGGCCTTGGGGACCCATAAAGGAGGCCTTCCCATTTTCCTGAGAAAATGTGAGAGAATCAATTTTGGCAGGAAGAATGGAAAAGCAGAATATTATTCGAAAGGAGAGATAATATAGAATGCTACCGAGGAATCTAGGTGCCTTAAGTGTGAATCAGAAAATGTTAATGTGAAAGCAACTAATGAGGAACAGAAATGAAAATTGACCTTTTTTTGCAAGGGAGATGAATTATAAAAATGGAGAAGCCTTGATTAACTCTGCACAGCACTAGTAAGGAGAAAGTGAGGACTGCAGATGCTGGAGATCCTGATGAAGGGCTTATACTCGAAACATTGATTCTCTTGCTCCTTGGATGCTGCCTGACCTGTGCTTTACCAGTACCATACTCTTGACACAGTGCTAGAAGCCCTCATGGAGGGTACTGAGTACAGTTTTGCTTTCCTTCTTTATGAAGGGATATAATTCCATTGGAGGAAGATTAAGGAATGTTCACAAGGTGGAACAAGGTCCTGAGATGAAAGATTATCGTATGCAGACGGGTTGAACAGCTTGGGCCTAAATCCATTGGCATTCGGAAGAATGAGAGGTGATCTAGCTGAAATGTAAGATTCTGTGGGAGCTTGACAAAATCGATGCTGTGAGAGCATTTGTCTTTATGGAGGGATTGAGAACTGGGGGAAATTGTCTGAGTAAAAGAATAAATGATTTATTGTCGCGTGTATCTTGAAGCTACAATGAAAAGTGTTTTATCGTCACAATCCGGTGCCATTCTGAGGTACAGTGGGATAAAAAGAAATCACTGAAATAAGAGTTTATCTTTTGTTCGAATCACATTGGGGCCTTGAGCACGGCTTCAGGACTCTGTAAGATGTAGGATCTTGCATTTAAGATGAGGACAAGTTTCTACTCTCAGGGGGCCTTAAAACTCAAATATTCTTTGCCCCAGAAAGCAGTGGGAGCTGAGTTGAGTTTATTTAAGACAGAGTCAAACAGATTGTGAACTGCAAGAGAATTGAAAGTTATGGAGGACAGGCAGGAATGGAGTTGAGGCCCTAATCAGACCTGCCATGATTTTATTGATCGCTGAGGCAGGATTGAAGGACTGTATGGCCTCTACTGCTCCTGATTTTATTTTTGGCAATGTTACGAAGGAGTGATAGCACATTGCAGACAGCGATTTCTGGATTTTTATGTTTTCCACTGCTTGAAAGTTGTTACCTTATTTACACATAAACTGGGTGGTTGTGGGTAACCTCACTGTCACTTTCACAACAAATGCTCTGGGACATGAATTCGAATGGCACAATGGAAAATGGTGAAACTTGAACTCAATACAAAAGGACAAACTGAGGAACAAAGCTAGCCTAATGGTAATCGCTGTCATGAAAAACTCATCAGTTTCATTAATGTCCTTTAGGGAAGGGAATCTGCCATCCTCATCTGATGTGGTCTACACGTGACTCCAGATCCCCTTTGTTGCTGGCTCTGAACAGCCTGCTGGGTAATTAGGGGATGGGTAATAAATGCTGGTCTAGGCAGTGATGCCCACATCCCATGAAAGAATATAAGAAAGACAAGGACATTACGTACAACTTGGCCAATATCTAATACTCCAGCTATGGTCGAACAAACGTACAAGGTAATTCTGGATACCATGCTAGAGAAAGGTGTGAATGCATTGGAGGGAGTACAGGAATGGTTCCAGGATGAGAAACCTCAGTCACTAGGATTGATTGAAGAAGTTGGGACTGTTCTCCATGGAGAGGAGAAGACTGAGGGGAGATTTGATTGAGGTTTTCAAAATCATGAGCAGACTGGATAGAGTAGACAGTGAGGAGTTGTTCCTGTTTCGAAAAGATAAAAGAATGAGAGAGATAGATTTAAAATGATGTGCAAGCAAAGCAAGGTTGACGTGCAGAAGGAGGTTTTTCACACAGTGAGTGATTAAAAGTATGAAATGCACTGACTGGAAATGTGATACGGGGCAGGTTCAGTTAAGACATTCAAGAGGTCACTGGATAATTATTTGGATATTTAAAATTCATTTGTGGGATGTGGGTGTCATTGGCTGGCCAGCATTTATTGCCCGTCCTTCGTTGCCCTTATCGAGACAGTGCAGCAAGTGAATGGCTTGCTCGACCATTTCAGAGGGTAGTTGAGAATCAACCACATTGCTGTGTCTGGAGTCACATGTAGCCCAGACCAGGTGAGGATGGCAGATATCCTTCCCTGAAGTATATTAATAACCCAGATGGGTTTGTCCAACAATTAACAATGGTTTCATGGTCATCGGTAGATTCTTAATTCCAGATATATTTTTAATTGAATTCAAATTCCACCATCTGCCGTAGCGGGATTTGAACCTGGGTCCCCAGAACTTTAGCTGAGTTTCTGGATTAATGATCTAGCAATAATCCCACGAGGTGATTGCCTCCTCATCAAAATGGTCTACAAGAATGTGAGGAAAGGGCAGGAGATTGGCATTAGGTAGTAGAACTGGCGCAGACACGATGGATCAAATGGATTTCTTCCAGGTCATAACAATTCCGTGATGTTCGATATTCCCGACTATAATAACCTATGCTACAGTGTCTCTGACTTAGAGGAAAAATCTGCTCATCTGGTTACTTGTGGACCACATCATCTGGCACCAATGAATAAACAGCTTTCACTGTTCTAATCAAGACTTGCAGCCTTCTCAGTCTTCAGTGCTAAGCAGATGTCAAAACGTTTGATTTGAGTTTAGTAAGAAACCACCATGTGTTCAGCTTGAAAATACTGATAACTTCTGCTTAGCAGCCAGTACAAACGTATCCGTTATTGTAATATTTGTCAAGTTCACACAGGAAGCTGCTTTGGAGTGCTAGCATTTTGGAATCTCCAAAAATTGCAGGTAAGGAAAGGTAGAAAAATAACACTGTCTCAGCAACTTCTCAGTGCAGTAACCTTCAGGCAGCAACATTTTATTTCTGTAATATTTCATACTCCTGTAATATGGCATACCACAAAAATCAGTGCTGGGATCCATTCTAATTGGTGATGTACATAACCAATATAGATGAGAGTGTGGTTGGGTGTTAAGTAAGTTTTTGGATGACACAAGGACTGGCTGGGAGTTGACAGCGAGAGAGAGGTTACAGGAGGAAATAAATAGATTGGTCAGATGGACAGATCAGTGGAATTTAACCCTCCCTAGTGTGAGATGATGTACTTTGGAAGAAGTAACAAGAGTATTTAATGAATGGCAGGACACGGGTCAGCTAAGAGGAATAGAGGGATCGTGGGGGGTTTGTCTGGAGATCCTTGAAGACAGCAGGACTGGATAATAAGGTAATTAAGAAGGCATATGGAACACTTTCCTTTAATAGTCATTGCATAGATTGTAAGAGGAGGAAGGTTACACTGGAGTTGTAAAGGACTTTCGTTGGACCACAGCTGTGTGCAGTTCTATTCTGTGTACTATAAGAAGGATACACTTGCACTGGCAGGGGTACAGAAGAGATTCACCAGGATGCTACCTGAGATAAGCATTTCAATTATGAAGAGATACTGGATAAGCTCAAGTTGTTTTCTTTGGAGCAGAGGTGGATGATGGGGGAACCTGATGGAAGTGTTTAAGATTATGAGTGGCAGGGACAGCATGGATGGAAGACATTTGTTCCCCTTAGTTAAAGTCAATAACAAGGAAGCATAATCTTAATGTGAAAGTCAAGAGGTATGGAGGGGATTTGTGGAAAAGGAATTTCAGCCTGAGGGCAGTGGGGATTTGGAATGCACTGCCTAGGTGTTTAGTTGAGGAGGGAAATCTCACAACCTTTAAAAAAGTTCTTGAATGAGTACCTGCAATGTCATAACTCTGAAGGCTATGGGCCTTGTGCTGGAAGGTGGGATGGACATAGCTTTGGCAGTACAGATCTGATGGGCCAAAGGGCCTCTTCTCTTCTGCGTGATTCTGTAAATTTATAATACATGCGAAAACTGGACTGATTGGTTGACAATGCCAACTTTGATTGATCAATGTGCTGTCATGGAGAATGTACCAGAGTGTTTTGTTTTTGTGTATAAGGTGTCGAGATTGGACAGCATGTCTCCTTTTTTTCAGTAATAGTCACGTTCTGTGCTACCAAGCAATTATTTCTGATTATAATAACATCATGTTTTAACCAGAAGCTGACAAATAAAAGTGGTTAGTGCAGAAATTTGCTTTTCACTCTTATTGGCTGACACTAGATCTGACCTCTGGAGTAAATGGTTTTTAACATAATCATATTTATCGGTACAAATGTGAACTTACAATTCCACAGGACATAAAGCACAGGAACGAGGCCATTTGTCCCAACCAGTCCATGCTAGCTTCCCCGTTCCACTCAAAAGCCGTCCCACCTTTCCTCATTTAAATTTAACATTGTGAACCTCGTCATGTTTTCTTATACTCCTCTAACTCACTCTAAGATGCATCTGTATAATTTATTTTAACCACTATGGTAACAGGTTCCATCATCTTGGTTATTCTATGGTAAAGAGTTTTCTTCTGAATGAGCTATTGAGTCGTAGTCATACTATCAACCTGATTAAAGTAGTCTATTAGAAACAGAATGATTCACTGAAACAGTCTGAACTCCATGGCCCAGATGATAGTCCCAACCTCACTGTGATAAACAAGGCGAAATCCACACTAGAATTACTCTAGCAGCATGGTACGAACTGAATATCTTAATCCTCATTCACAGGAATGTAGGGACAGAACATCCAGCCCCTCTAAGCTGTCACCATTCAGTTAGCTCAGAGTTGTTTCTTATCTGATGCCAAATAACGTGAAGAAAAAAGGCCATGCTGATGAGCCCTGCATGTTGTAGCCCACGTTGATGAGGTTTGTCACGTTGTATTGGTAACTGACTGAGAGCCTGAAGTCACAATTCAACAATCAGAGTGGGGGGTGACTTAGAAACTTAGTAAATTAACTCTCCCTCAAATAAACTAGCCTTGATTATCAGTTTGTAACATTTCCAATTCTCTCTCCCTCTCATGCCGGATTAAACATCTGTTTCTCACTGAAGCATTTAAATCTGAACACCCGGCTTTGTAAATGGTGGTATTCATCATTTAGTTTTGCTTTTAAACCCAGATCTTCCATCTGTTCGGAACCACAATTCTGTATGTGACCAGGAGCCTTCAGTGTAGTCCTATGTTGCACAACCTAGACTTAAGAAGTTCTCTATGCATTCTGAAGGAGTATTCTCATTGCTTCCATGTAATCATATAGCACGAAAGGAATCCAGTACTTTGTTAGAGAAATGCAAAATAAAGTGAGCATCATTTCTGACATAGTGGTGTCAAGTACAAATAGCAACTCATTTTTAAGCAATGTAGATGACACTGTCATGTTGGTTCGCTATGAGGGCTCTGTTGAAAATGTGACTCATTGTCATATGATGCTTAACCCTGAGCTCCTTACCCAGCAGTTTTTTTTGTTAGTGGTGATTTGCGATCATATTCAATTCTAAAGGACACAGTGAGGAGGCAGATTCCTAGTCTATCTCAGATAGAATGGGAATCGATGCCATCCTGTTTGCTGTATTCTGAAACACGTGCTAGCCAGCCAGCTGTCTGAGCTACCCTATTCTCACTGTCACAACGTGTGTCAGATTGGAATAGAACCATTACAGTGTGGAAACAGGCCATTCAGCCCAACGTGTCCACACTGACCATCCAAAGAGTATCCCACCCAGACTCAACCCCCCACCCTCAACCTCCCCATCCCTGTAACCCTGCATGGACTCATGACTTATCCACCTAACGTACACATCCCTGGACAGTATGGGTAGTTTCCCATGGCCAATTGGCCTGCACATCTTTGGACTGTGGGAGAAAACCAGAACACCCAGAGGAAACCCACGCAGACACAGGGAGAATGTGCAAACTCCACACAGACAGTTGCCCAAGGCTGTCTGGTTGCGATGCTAACCATTGAGCCACAGTGCCACCCTTACATAAACTGATGGGCAGTGTAGAAATTTTTTAAAAAAGACTTAATGGTTTCCAACTGGCTTCGTTCTTCAGTATTGAAGAAATAATTCTGACCCATTCAATCTTTTTGTGTTTAGTTGATCGCTGATAGCTTTACTCATGTGTATTGGTGTCTGGGTTAAAGTTGTAATGCTAAGCTATTAAGGTCTGGCTTGACATTTGTGGCATCTTGTAAAACCTTTGCCCCTAAGGAGAGACCACATTAACAATGAAAATACAAGCCATTCGGCTGGGAAGGATGCTAAATGCTGACTTTGCCTTCTGAGTCCATGCATCCCATGAGGTAATAAAAACAAGATGATGGTGGGAGTAAAAAAGTAATTGAGCAGAATGTAGTTTCAGGTTGGATGTGGAATTTCACTCAAGCTGAAATTTGTGCTGTTAGAATTTGGGAGAGAGTTTGGGAAAAATCAAACCAGACGTAACAACGATGTGGTTGAGAGAGATAGTAGTCCTGGATTTGCGAGAGTTGGCGATACTGCAGCGGTGGAAACAGACGGTCTTGGTGCGGAATAGTAAATCTTTGCAAGTTGCACAGGATAAAGAGTTTACTGCGTGATTGATATCCAGAAATTCCAGGAAATTTACAATTCCAAAATTTGCAGTTACAGTAAATCCCTTACCGTTTCCTAAAAAAAGCTCAGACACTATTGCCAGTCTTACATCATGAGGAATTGCTTTCATTCAATGAACCATATTTCCTATCCCCACCTTATTATTGGCTCCATTATTAACAAAGCAGGCCCAGCATTCTCTTTGCTTTGCTGCCTGGCAAAGTACTTGAAGTGCACATGAAATCTTAGAAAACCTCTCACATTGCAATTTCCAGTTAACTCTCTGTGAGTGAGATTGACCATTAATGCAGAATTGTGGGAAATTCTACGCTGTGTCAATTGTAAACCTGACTAGAGCTGCCTTAATCGCAATCACTTAAAATCTCTTTCGTCTTCACTGGGTGAAAATTACAATCGCATGAGCTTGAAGTGAATTGAGCTGGAGACTTGAAAGTCAAGTGTTGTAGCTCAATACATCACCCTGATTCCAACCCATTCCACTCTCTACATTCAAAGAGGCCACATACCATTGTTAATCCATTCCCTGGGACAAAAGCAGGCTCATGTCTGAACAAACCATATTTCAGGCTGTAATAACCTTTGATTACTGCTTGTGTTGCTATCTGCTTGTTCTAGTTGAACCAATATTACACCTATTCACTGATAAGAAACAACATGAGCCTTGTCTTATCTACATTCAGCAGCTGTGTTTTATATTTCTTTTGCATTATTATATCAGAGAACAAAATCTATTCCTTTGAATGTGCTTTATTATATTGTACTCCACTACCAAAGTATTGACTACAAATGATACCTTGAGAAACCTATGGTTACCAACACCATTGACATTGCAATGTAAATATTATGCATCAACAGAGTACTTGCATTCACTGACTGCACAAAGGAGCCACTCCCCGAATAAAAGCAGTTAATCAGAATGGAATTGATCCTAACATTAAAGTTCATTCGGAAATACATGATTGCCTTTTAGTAGCTCATGTGATGACATAATGCCAACACGCTCGACTCTCCCTGTTCTGGATCTGTGGTGGCGATATCCAAATGGATCCAACACACATCCCTATGACCTTCACTATGGGCTGGGCAGGGAGATAGGGCCTGGCACTGTGCCAGCAGAAAGGAGCTCCGTACTGTTGTCATCAATTCCATAGAATCATGGAAGTTTTACAATTCAGAAGGAGGCCAGTCAGCCCATTGTGCCTGCATCAGCTCATTAAATGAGTATCATTACCTCACCAAGAGTCATAGATTACTACAGAGCAGAAGAAGGCCATTTGGCCTATCAAGCCTGCACTGGCTCTCTTATCCAGTCTGGCTCTATTAGCTAGTGCCAATCTCCTGCCTTTAGTCTCAAAGAGACCTTGGAGTGCAGGTTCATAGCTCCTTGAAAGTAGAATTGCAGATAGATAGGATAGTGAAGAAGGCGTTTGGTATGTTTTCCTTTATTGGCCAGAGTATTGAGTATAGGAGTTGAGAGGTCTTGTTGTGGCTATACAGGACATTGATTAGGCCACTGTTGGAAAATTGCGTGCAATTCTGGTCTCTAGAAAGGGTTCCGAAAAGATTTATAAGGATGTTGCCAGAGTTGGACGATTTGAGAGGCTGAATAGGCTGGGACTGTTTTTCTCTGGAGCATCAGAGGCTGAGGGGTGACCTTATAGAGGTTTATAAAATCATGAGGGGCATGGCTAGGATAAATAGAAAAGTCGTTTCCTTGGGGTGAGGGAGTCCAGAACTCGAGGGCATAGGTTTAGGGTGAGAGAGGAAAGATAAAAAGGACATAAGGGTTAACCTTTTCACACTGTGTGTATGGAATGAGCTGCCAGAGGAAGTGATGGAAGCTGATATAATTACAGCTTTTAAAAGGCATCTGGCTGGGTATATGAATAGGAAGGGATTAGAGGGATATGGGCCAAGTGCTGGCAAATGGGACCAGATTAGGTTTGGATATCTGGTCGGCATGGATGGGTTGGACCGAAGGGTCTGTTTCCATGCTGTACATCTCTATGATGCAGCTGAGGACTATGGATAATAATGGTAGAGACTCACCTGGTCCAGACCAGGTAAGGACAACAGATTTCCTTCCCTAAAGGATCCTAGGGTATTTTATAAGAGTCAATGATAGATTCATGGTCACCATTATTGGTAACAGGTACCTAATGAGTTTAGCTTTCAAGTCCAGAATTAGTTTCTTGAATTAAATTCTACCAGCTGCCATACTGGCAGGGGCCTCAGGAATTCCAGTCCAGAAACCTTACTAGTATGCCACCATCTCCCCTGCTTTGAAGCAACTTAATAGAATTACATAGAAATAACAGGACAGAGACAGGCCCTTTGGCCTATCAGGTGCATGCTGGTATTTCAGTTTCATCTGTACCTCTTCCCATGCCTCTCCATCTGACACTGTTAGTGTAACATCACAAAAGATTTCTTCACCTTCTTGGGCAGCTCTTTGAGATTGAGGTTGACTTGTATCGTTCCAGGTCTTAAGGGCTTTTGTGGCACAGTTTTGGTGTCTGTATGTCTGCGCTGGGAGGCCTGGGTCCAAGTCCCACCTGCTCCAGAGGTGCGTTTGTACCATCTCTGAACAGATAAATTAGAAAATATCGCCATTCCGGTTCTCCCGTAGCATCTGAAACAGGTGGATGAAAGGAGCCAGTGTGCGATTTATCTTAATGTGGAGAGTTTATTGCATGCCATAGTCATGATGGAACAGGACCTCAATCCAAAGGCAAAGTTTGAGAGGTTTAGAGGTCAGAATCTGAGGTGAAACTTTAGCCTGGTGTGTGTGTGTGTGTGTGATAATATATTAGTACTTAACCCTCCAGTGTACTCTGGGATTTATATAAAAACCCACAGAGTTCACAAATCATTATTTAGGAAAGACTATCTGTGTCCTCAGCCAGTCTGACCCATGTGTGACTTCATGTTCAATGCAATAAAACTCTCTGAAATGGTACCGCAAACCAAAGGAGAATTGAATACAAAAATAGGGAGATAATGCTTCAGTTATAAAGGGAATTGGTGAGACCACATCTGCAGTACTGTGTAGAGTATTTGTCACCTTGTTTCAGAACAAAAGTCTAAATGCATTGGAAGCAATGACAGATGATTTATTGGACCATTACCTGCAATGTCTTTATGAAGGAAGGTTGGACAGGTTCAGCTTGTATCCACGGGAGCTTCGAAGAGTAAGAGGTGACCTATTTAAAATGTATAAGTCTGGGCACGGAAGGTGTACAGAGGGTGGATCCTTTTGTGGAAGAGTCCAGAACTTGGGTCACTGCTTAAATGTCAGCTGTTGACCACTAAAAACTGAACTGAGGCATTTTGTTTTTCTCAGAGGGTCATGGGCCTGTGGAATGGTCTCCCTGAAGCAGAGTTATAAGGCTGGAGTGGATAGTTTAAAAAGAGCTGAAAAGGTTATTAGGGGCAGGGAATTCAAATTTCAAGCTTTCATTTAGATCAGCCGCCATTTTATGGTGGGGCAGACTGAAGGGGCTGAATGGCCTATAGCTGCTCAAGTGTTCTTTTCCACCCATTTTGTATCCAATAGGATATGAATTCATCCCTGCCCTATAATTCTTTTTGCCACTGAGGAGTGGTTAGTTGAGGATGTTAGTTGAATTGGCCATCTTGTATGTGAGCCCAAGGTGTCAGGGCACCGTTCAACCGCAGAAAGCTTTGAGCCAAACTAAGTCCCATTCGTATACATGTGATTAGATTACTTACAGTGTGGAAACAGCCCCTTCGGCCCAACAAGTCCACACCGACCCGCCGAAGCGCAACCCACCCATACCCCTACATTTACCCCTTATCTAACACTACGGGCCAATTCAACTGACCTGCACATCTTTGGACTGTGGGAGGAAACCGGAGCACCCGGAGGAAACCCACGCAGACACGGGCAGAACGTGCAAACTCCACCCAGTCAGTCGCCTGAGTCAGGAATTGAACCCGGGTCTTTGGTGCTGTGAGGCAGCAGTGCTAACCATTGTGCCACTGTGCCACCGTGCCGCCCTTGCTTCCAAGAGTGACTCTTTGGATTAGGAGGGGAGAGAAACAAACACAGAAACATAGAGAATTGGTGCAGGAGTCAGCCATTCAACCCTTTGAGCCTGCGCCACCTTTCAATATGACCATGGCTGATCATACAATCTCAGTATCCCATTCCTGTTTTCTCCCCATACCCCTTGATCCCTTTAGCTGCAAGGGCCATGACCAGCTCCCTCTTGAATATATCTAATGAACTGGCCCCAACAGCTTCCTGTTGGAGAGAATTCCACAAGTTCACAACTCTCTGAGTGAAGAAATTCTTCCTTATCTCAGTCCTGAATGTCTTGTCCCTATTCATACACTGAGCCCTAGTCCTGGACTTCCCCAACATTGGGATCATTCTTCCCACATCTAACCTGTCCAGTCCCATCTGGATTTTATATGTTTATATGAGATCCCCCTCATTCTTCTAAACCCAGCGATTACAAGCCTAGTCAATCCAGTATTTCCCCATCTGTCAATCCTGCCATCCCGGGAATCAGTGCGGTGAACCTTCACTGGATTCCCTCAATAACAAGAATGTCCTTCCTCAGACTAGGAGACAAGACTACACACAATACTCAAGCTATGGC
Source organism: Hemiscyllium ocellatum (assembly GCF_020745735.1). NCBI lineage: Eukaryota > Metazoa > Chordata > Chondrichthyes > Orectolobiformes > Hemiscylliidae > Hemiscyllium > Hemiscyllium ocellatum. The sequence continues at coordinate 29,808,598 of NC_083401.1, read as the reverse complement.
CTTACCAAGGCCCTGTATAACTGCAGCAAGATCTCCCTACTCCGAACCTCAAGTCCTCTCACTCTGAAGGAGACCATGCCATTAGCTTTCCTCACTGCTTGCTGCACCTGCATGCAACTTGGGACTGTGCCTGATTCTTTTCGTTCCCATCTTTCACTGTCTAATCGACCGAAACACGCCAATTAGGGGAGGCTGCAGCCTGGCTTGTTAATCCAGAGACCCTAGTGATGTCCTGGGGAGCCAGATTTGAATCCTGCCAAGGCAGATGGTGGGATTTGAGTTCAATAAATATCTGGATTTAGGATTCCAACTGTCGATTGTTGGAAAAACCCATCTGGCGCACTAATGTCCTTTAGGGAAGGAATACGCAGGCATTACCTGGTCTGGCCTACATGTGACTCCTGATCCACAGAAATGTGATTGACTCTGACTCTGAACTGCCCTCTGGGCATTAGGAATGGGCAATAAATGCTGGCCCAGCCAGTGACACCCACATCCTGTGAATGAATGAAAGAGAGCAGTTATCAAACTCCTGCTCCAATTGGGACCAGTCCACTTTGTAAAAGTAGCAGGTCAGTCTTTGGGTCAAATAGCACACTGTGGGTTTGCCCTCTCTAAAACCGGGCTTTGCAATAGCTACAGTCAATTACCTACGAAAGGCCCAAATAATGCAGTTTCTGCCTGATTTAGCACTGCTTCCAGCTTATGCATAATTGAAACCTGCTTATCAGTAAAACAGATCCTTGAATTTCTTCAGGACTGTATAAATCACTTCCAGATAGATGTTAGGACCATGCAGTACAACAATGATTCAGTGTCACTGCCAAGAAATCGCTTTATAAAAGGCCTGGTTGTTTGGACTCGTGCCCTCAGCTGCCAAACTGAAGCAGTCCGAATTAAAGCAAAATGCCAAAGGTTTTAATTCAATAATTTACACGTGCTGCCAACTCCCATCACCCTGGCACAGGCAGTTCCAACATTTCAGCCCTTCACTGTTCAGGCCTCTTGGTGCCAGGAAGCCGCAGGTAACAACAGCAACACTCTCCATTTATGTAGCTCCTTTAATAGAGTGAAACAGCCAAGGTAATTGGTAGGAACATTAATCAAGCAAAACTCAATACTGAGCCACATCATGAGATGTGACCAAAAGCTAGTCAAAGAGTTGTAGTTTAGGGTGCTTTTTGTTCCGATATTGTTGAGGCACAAAGTTGAGATGTGTCCTTTATTTTGCCTCTGGATTTTGTCTTTGTGAAGCCGATAACTGATCTGCATTGCACAGTTTAAAAAGTACAGCAGGGAAGGAGCTACAACAAGGCTCAATGGTTTTAACACCCTCTCGAACTAAAAAGGTGGAAAAGGGATGGGTTTAAAGACAATCCCAAACTGGAAGAGAATGAGAATAAAAATCAGATTCAAGTTCGGTGGAAGTCAGAACCACAAGAAAGGTGAACTGCACTTCCTGAGGGTTGATGTGCACACATTGGGAAGAGTGCAGGAGGCCAGGCACAGTGCCAGAATGTTAAGCTGGGGCTGATCCACAGCAATGTAGGAATCAGGCCTTCGGACTGAGTGTCTGACAATGCTGTCAATAGTTCACTCAGGAGGAAGTGGTTGGAATGGCAAGTCCGAAAGGAGATTGCACTTTCTTCCTTTCAAAGAAGTAGCCTCTCCAAACTGACGACTAATCCTCTTTCTGCTTGTGTCCTTCCCCTGGAGAAGCAAAACAAAAGATAATTGGGTATAACACAGAGGCATCAGGCTTCCTGGAAGCTGAGTTTGAATTCCAGCTGCGACTGGCAATGAACTCAGCTGGCCCCTTGCAGGAGCATTGACAGATCCAGGTCAAGTTGCTCACATTGCTGCCCTCTTCAACAGCAGACAGCAGGTTAAGTGCTAGGGGGAAGCTGCAATGCTTCATCTGTGTTTATGTACAAGTGCAATCAAATTTGAATCATGCCTGTACTCTCCTTTCTTTAGTGCCCTTTAAGGTATTTCTTAAAACCTATTTTCTGCCATTTCCAAGGACGCTCATTTGTCAGGTTGGAGGTACTTCACAATCATTTGGAGAGACAGCTTTCCTGCTGATGAAAATGATGCTTGGAGTTCATTCACCAGAAGTGCTTTGATAAGTACTGTATAAGTGAGATCTTTCTCTGGCTGATTTAAAGGTTCAGTGATAGACTGGCTGTTACTGACAGAAAGGAAATAGAATAGGAATGAGCCATGATTGCATGTTTGTTCCTTTTAGATACTTCTAATTAATCTGTTCAGACATGTGATGTCACACCTCTGGAGCAGGTGGGACTTAAACCCAAGCCTTTCTGGCCTAGAGGTAGGGACATTACCACTGTGCCAGGAGATTGCTACTCTTTGTTTCCTTTAATACTTAGGTAGATTTACCATGTCTCACATCTTCGCCCTTTTTAAACATAAGTACAATCAAAGTTGCTATCTGTGTCCTAAGTTCCACAAAATCCCATTACCCCATCATATTTGTGATCAATGATGACATTAGCTCTCAATATGGAAATGCCTCAAAATTAAAACCCCTTTTCTTATTTCAATTCCCTTTTGGCCTTGCCCCTCTCTCTCGCTGTAACCTGCTCCAGCTCCACAGACACTCTCCAAGAGCTTTGCACTCCTCCAGCACTCCTGTGCATTTCCAGTTTTCTTTGCTTCATCATTGGTGGCTGGGATTTTAGTTGCCAGAAATGTGCTCTCTTTGCCTCTTGACATCCTGCCCTCTGCTTCCTCGATCTGACATTCATTAAAACCTTTATACGTTTTTACACACCTACGTTTTTTTTGACTTCTGACTTTTTTTTTCCGAATGACGCTCCTGTGAAATTAAGGCGTTTAGCTATGTTGAAAGTACTATAGGTATAGAACTTATTTATTTGTTGTTGCGGGTCCTGCTACCATATTTACTGATGTAGCTGGACTTGAAGCCCCTTTACAATGTGAATGTGGCAATGTTGAAGAGTTACACAGCACAAAGTGACCTGTAAAACAGTTGAAATATTACTATACTCCTTCCTGTTCTTCTCTCCTGTAATGAGAAATGCCAAAGATGTGTGCCGTTGTGAGCTGTTTAATTCTCCTGCAGTGAAACTAATTAAGCATTAGCTTTATTTATTAAATGTTCCAGATGCTGCTTCATTTAACTTTTTCAGTAAAAGTGTGTTTTCTACCAATGGCACAAGCTGCTCATAAAATTGGATGGTTCCAAAACAGTCTGCAATTACATTGAAGCAATATCTCCTTAAAGCTGACTGACTCTTCAGAGCATACCAACTTTCTGAGACATTGGGTCCATTTTCACTTTGGTAGGAAAGGGATAATGGAAATCAGGAATTTTCTGCCCTAGAAGATATTGAGGTTTGGTCATTGAAACTTTAAAATCTGAGATTGAAAGGTGTTTGTAATTCAGGGAGACAGAATATGGCTAGATGGGAGTTCACAGAATTACAGAATTGTTATGGTATAGAAGGAGTCCTTGCAGCCCATTGTTTCTGCACTGACTCTCCAAAAGAACATCATTACTTAGCCAGGAAACAGAACCACAACAATGAGCACCCGAGCTACAAATCTTCTCCCAAACCTTGAATCATGACTTAGTGCCTATCTGTCATACCCATGCACGTTGTTTCTTTCTAAATAACCATCTTGAATGCCTTCAGCCTGCCTCCACCTCACATCCAGAAAGTGTGTACCATAGCCGAAGCTCGAACTGTGGGATGAAGGTAGCTAAGATGCAGATCAGTGAAGGGGTGACCCTTTAGAACTGAGATGAGCAGGAACTTCCTTTGCCAGAGGGTGGTGAATCTGTGGAACTCATTGCTGTAGAGGCCAAGTCATTGAGTGTCTTTAAGACAGAGATAGATAGATATGTACAGCACAGAAACAGACCCTTTGGTCCAACTTGTCCATGCTGACCAGATATCCCAACCCAATCTAGCCCCATCTGCCAGCACCTGGCCCGTATCCCTCCAAACCCTTCCTATTCATATACCCATCCAGATGCCTTATAAATTAGGCTTTGGATTGGTGAGGGGACCAAGGACTATGAGAGGAAGTGGTTGGGAAATATAATTAGCCATGATCGAATGGCGGAGTAGACTCGATGGGCTCAATGGGCTTCTATAACTTATGGAGTGCTGTAATAAACCGAGGGGCAGACTGGCCTGTTTCCATTCCCATGTTCAGGAAAGTTTTATTTCTTACATTCACACCTGACCAGCCATCTATATGTTCTGAAATTTTTCCTCCTCACTATTTACCACACCACTAATTTTCATGCCAGCTGCAAGCTTGCTGACCATTCCTCCTATATTTATGATTGTTAATGATCATATATAGATCATTAATGTACTTTACAACTAACAAGGGATACAACATCAAACTGAATACATGCTTCCAGACACAATCAACAATGCCATTAAGCCAATTTTGGATCCAATTTGCCAATTGCCTTGGTTCCCATGAACCTTCTTGTCCAACCTCCCTGCCACCTTGCCAAATGTTTTACTAAAGTCCATGACAATTGCACACACACCTAGTTACTTCATCTGAAAACTCAGCCAAATCTGTCTCCCCCGACTAAGTAATGCTGGCTATCATGATTTCTCCTTGCTCCTCCAAATGAAGATTAAATTCTGTCCCTCAGAAGTTTTTCCAATAGTTTCCCTATCTCTAACTGGCCTGTGATTCCCTGATTTATCCTGGTCACACTGTTGAGTAATGGACCCACAATAGCTGTCCACTAGGTCCTCTGGCACCTCGCTTGTGTCCAGAAATGACTTGAAATCTAATGTCAGGCTTTTTGCAATCTCCCCCCTGGCCTCCCACAGCAGCCTGGGATAGACATTGTCTTGGCCTGGGGTCTTATCCAATTTTAAGCCCTCAATACTGTTAATACCTGCTCTGCCACAGTGCTAATTTGTTCAAATGTATCACATGATTTCTGTACTTACACCATTCTACTCTATCATGAACACAGATGTGATGCACTCATTTAAAATCTCACCAATGTCTTCCAGCTCCACACACACGCCACTTTAGCCTCTAACGGACCCTCTTCTTGATCTGATCCTCCTGACCCTAATCTACTGAAAAGTACCTTTTGCTTTCCTAATGTAATTTTTACACAACTCCTGCACTTTCTATGGTCCACCTTGGCCTCCTGCTGAAGAGGATGATGTTTTCCATCACTTTGTAATGACCAAGAATGAATCGGATCAGACTGGATTTGTCCATTTCCTGTTCCTGCAAATATGTAAAATTGCATTTCAAATTAATTATATTATACAGAGCAGACTGTTTTTATGACAATGAGCATGAACAATTGAAGACTCGCTAAATGTAATTTGGTTTGAATATAATGTACATCTTGATCTGTCTCATCACTCAGTCTACTACTTTTTGAGCCATGATATTTTGCATGTCGGATATGATCTCAGGTTGTTATGAAACGTGACCTCAGGCTTTTATGAAAAGAATTAGAAAGGGCATTTAAAGTGCTGTCAGTCTACTTCTTGTGATTTTCTACTGGCGTCAAAAGAAGGCATCTAACCCACTGTATAAGAAATTGAAAAGAACATGACTCTGATTGTCCCACAGAGCATGGTGCCAGAAAGCATTTAGGTGCAAAAGAACCTGGTTTTGTTTATTTTTGTCTCCTCCTCCCTTAGAAATAGCCTAGCGAAGAGGGTGATGGATGCCATTTTGAAATACCATTGCTACCAAAGGGGTGGCTATCTCTGATGTTGTTGCCCAGATGCAAACCTGTGACTGCGAGACAGCTGAATCAGATAGGGACATAATTTATGGCCGGCACGGTGGCACAGTGGTTAGCACTGCTGCCTGACAGCGCTAGAGACCCGGGTTCAATTCCCGCCTCAGGCGACTCTCTGTGTGGAGTTTGCACATTCTCCCCTTGTCTGCGTGGGTTTCCTCTGGGTCCTCCCACAATCCAAAAAATGTGCAGGTTAGGCGAATTGGCCATGCTAAATTGCCCGTAGTGTTAGGTAAGGGGTAAATGTAGGGGAATGGGTCTGGGTAGGTTAAGCTTTGACGGGTCGGTGTGGACTCGTTGGGCTGAAGGGCCTGTTTCCACGCTGTAAGTAATCTAATAATTAAACACCTTAAAACAACCCACTTTAATAAGAATGTAAGGCCTTGAAAGGGATAGGGAGAAGTCCAAACTGAGAGCTGTGGTTATCACATGGGAACAAATAAATCCACTAGGACATTCCAGAAAACCTTCTCTTCTCAGAGAATGCAGAGGATCTGGGAATCAGCACCATATGGAATCAAGACAGATTACATTGGTTCATTGAAAGGGTGAGGTAAGGAGCCTTTTGTAAAACAACGTAGCATTGGCCTATAGAGTCCAATGATAACATCTCCTGTGGAAGGAGTACAATTTAATTCATTAGGTTTAATTAATTTAATTGTTGAGCAATCTTCTGGGACTGCTCCACAGTGATCTTCTGACAAACTTATCGTGGCATTATCAAACCGTGGAGGGAGATCAGGGTGGAATTTTTCACCATTTATAGTTTACTTTTTCCAGTTGTTGTAAACAAACCATGGCTTGAGAAATCAACACTGGAGCTCTTTGTGTTTTAAGGCAGAACTAATGAGTTGGCAAAGAGAGGTCTCCAGGGACTTTCATGCTGGGCACAGGTGATAGAAGGTGTTAAAAGGAATGTGAGAGTTAAAGTGGCTGTGTGTTTGTTATTTTGCTGTTTGCACTTTGGTAGGAGAATGACCCAACCCTATCTTTGGACTTTCTGATGAGCTAGCCGAAAGGGTGGGTGAGGATTGGCTGTTGATGTGTGGTGTGTCATGGATTTAAAAAGTTGTCTGATCAAGTGCCACACAGAAGGTGAAGCAGCTAAGCTGAAGCTCATGTTATGAATACACAGCTGCCTGAGTGACAGGACACAAAATTGTATATTGCACTCGTGTTAACCCCACCGTCCTGATTTATTAATCAATGAAGAGCCCACCCAGGAAATAAATGCGGCCCCACTGACAGCTGACAGTTGATTGGCTGAGAATAGCCTGGAGACAGGATTTCTGCCCCTCCTAGACACAAAGCCATGCATTGGGGAGTTGCAGCCAGTTTGATGGTCGGCAGTCACAGCAGTGCCATGGAGGAACGGTGGCCACTGTTGGGACTGCAGGCAATCCCCATGGCACCTATCATTAAGGTCCAGCACCAAGGAAAGTGGGGGACTTTCGACAGACCTGGCCTCAAAGGCTCCAATGAAGGAGAGAGGATGACGGTGGTGGGGGTGGGGTGGCTGTGGAGGGTTTTCTTGGGATGCCCCAATGGGTGCAGCAAAGACATTTTGCTGACAGCAGTCACCCCCAACCATGACGTTCCCATTAATTGGCTGAATAAGGGGTTCAGTGGGCCCAGTGATGTGGTGTGGCCATGCACTGGATTTTACAAAGCACTCCCCTTCAAGCATACTACCAGGGAAGCGTAAAACAGACCAAAATGGTGAACAGTTGTTTTTCAGGTTGTCAGCAGATGTATCGTGGGGTTGCCCATGACACAATACTGGGATCTATAATATCTCTAGCTATAGTATAGTAATCAATAAGACTTGGGTATAGGGCACAATGTGCAGAACAACAAAGAAGGATAGTGGTCGATTTCACATGAGCTAGTGAGATGAACAGACAACTGAACTGTAGAGAAGGGAAGTGTGGAGTGTCACATTTTCACCCAGAGAATGGTGTGCATTGGACGGAAGGATCTGTTTCTGTCCTGTACATCGCTATGACTCTATAAATTTGGCATGTGGGCTGCCAGTTTTGGTACTGAACAGCACCCCTCCCCAGTGTCTTTTCTGTGTGAGCTGAGGGGTGTGTGGGCATGTATTGACTAGCCCCGACCTACTTTACATCCCCTCCCCACTGAAACATCCAATGAGGGATATTTAAAAGTCAGCTCTTTGTGTCCGAACCTGAGCATCACGTTTTAGAAAAGATGAGAAGGCATTGGAGAGGGTCGCGAGGAGATTTATGAGAATGGTTCCAGGGTCTTCAGTTACTTGAATAGACTGATGACATTGTGATTATCTTCCTGAAGGGAAGGTGGTGTTCTGTTGGTATTATTGCTTGAAAATTGATCCAAAAAGCTGAACTAATGTTCTGGGGACCAGGGTCCGAATCCCACGATGGCAGATGGTGGAATTTGAATGCAATATAAAAAAAATCTGGATTAAGAATCCACAGATGACTATGAAACCATTGTCGACTGTTGGAAAAATCCATCTGGTTCACCAATGACCTTCAGGGAAGGAAACTGCCATCCTTATCTGGTCAGGTCTACATGTAACTCCAGACACAGCAATGTGGTTGACTCTCTTAAGCACTCTCTGAAATGGTCTATTTAGCCACTCAGTTGTACGAATCTCTTCGAAGTCTCTGCAAAGAAATGAAACCGGACAGATCACTTGGCATCCACATAGGCACTGGAAAAGAAAATGGCAGAAACAGCCCTGACCACCCTGCACAGTCCTCCTCACGAACAGCTGGGGACTATTGCCAAAATTAGTCTCACAGACTAGTCAAGCAATAGCCTGTAGTCATTCTCATACCTTACAGACAAACAGACTGTCCCAGGCACCATGATCACCTTCCCTGGATATCTCCTGTCCCAGCACATATTCAGGACCGAGTTGCCTTGGGATCCTCAATATTGACTCCGCACCCCATGAAGTCTCAAAGCTTCAGGTTAAACATGGGCAAGGAAACCTCCTCCTGCTGATTACTACATACTATCCTCCCTGTGCTGATGAATCAGTGCTACTCCATGTTGAACAATACTTAGAGGAAGCACCGAGGTTGACAAGGGGATAAAGTGTACTCTGGGTGGGGGTTTTCAATGTCCATTACCAAGAGTGACTCGGCAGCAATGTACAGATCGAGCTGATCAGCTCCTAAAGGACATGGCTGCTAGACTGGGTCTGTGGCAGATGGTGAGGGAACCATCAAGAGGGAAAGATAAAGTTGACCACATCCTTAGCAGTCGGTCGGCTACAGATGCATCTGTCCATGACAGTATCAGTAAGAGCGACCATTGCACAGTCCTTGTGAAGACTAAATCTCTCTTCACGTTGAGAATACCCTCCATTGTGTTGCGTGGTATTATCATTGTGGTACATGGGACAGACTTCAAACAGATCAAACAACTAAAGACTGGGCATCTATGAGGTGCTGTGGGCATCAACAGCAACAGAATTGTACTCCAGCATAATCTGTAACCTCATGACCCATCATATCCCCCACTCAAACATTACCATCAAGCCAGGGGATCAACTCTGGTTCAATGCCAGGAGCAGCACCAGGCATACCTGAGGATGAGGTGTCAACCTAGTGAAGCCATCAAACCGTATTACTTGCATTCCAAACAGCATACGCGCAAGAGATAGACAGAACTAAGCGATCTACAACCAAAAGATCAGATCTAAGCGCTGAAATCCTGCCATAGCCAGTCCTGAATGCTGGTGGATGATCAAACAACTCACTGGAGGAAGAATCTTCACAAATATCCCCATCTTCAATGATGGAAAAACCCAGCACATCAGATAAGGCTGAAGCATTCGCAGCAATCTTTAGCCGGAAGTGCCAAGTGGATGATACATCTCGGCCTGCCCCAGTTGTCTCCAGCATCACAGATACCAGTCTTCACCAATTTGATTCACTCCATGTGATATCAAGAAACAGATAGAGATACTGGATACTACAAAGGCTATGGGCCCTGACAACATTCTGGCAATTGTACTGAAGACGTGTGATTCAGAACCTGCCACTCCCCTAGCCCAGCTGATCCAGTACAGTTACAACACTGGCACCTACCCGATAACATGGACTGTTGCCCAGTATACCCAGTACACAAAAAGCAGGATGAATCCATCCTGACCAATTATCACCCCATCAGTCTACTCTTAATCATAAGGAAAGTGTTGGAAGATGTCAACAGTACTATCAAGCTGTTTAGCCTGCTCAGGGAATGAATGAATGAGTGAATGAATTTAAATGAATGGTTTTATTGCCGTATGTGTTTTACAGTGGAAAATATAGTGAAAACTTCAACCATTGTCATGATCAGGTGCGATTTTGAATAGTTTAAGAATAATTCTGTCTACCAGGGTCCTGCTCCGGGATCAACAATTACCCCACCACTGTCTACCATGGCCTTGCTCTACATTCACCAATCACCTCACCATCATCTACCAGGGTCCCGCTCTGGGGATCACCAATCACCTCATCATTGCCTACTAGGGTCCCGCTTCAGGATCACCAATTACCTCACCACCATCTACCAGGTTCCCGTCCGGGGATCATCAATCGTCTCACCAACGTCTACCAGAGTCCCGGCCCAGGATCACCAATCGCCTCACCACCATCTACCAGGGTCCTGCTCTACGCTCACCAATCACCTCAACACTGGCCAACAGGGCTCTGCTCTGGGCTCACCAATTGCCTCACCACCATCTACCAGGGTCCCGCTCTGGGCTCACCAG